>NW_008752089.1:331603-382814 GCF_000715545.1 Opisthorchis viverrini | reverse complement strand
TTCAACAGTTGACCCCAACACAGAGATTTAGTCCCACTTGTTCAGCAGTCAACAAACAGTTCAACGGAGTGTAAACGCACTCGTTCAGCAAGAAGTCAGCAGGTCGCGCCGGAAAATTGTGTATTCGTAACATTAAAACAAACGTCATGATACAATATGTACGACAGTTACAAAGTGTGGTTTAAGTTCAGGAAGAATGGTAAATGTGACAACGGATTACAGAAACTACAAGTCCACCGAATATTCGAACCTAGCAACTGCCTGGTTTAGCATTTCACGAGGGGTTTGAGAACCTATACCGAGGCAAACGCTTTAAAAAACTTTTTTCTCTTCAACAGAAGCTCACAACATAACAAAGCCCACAGAACAAGCTGGCAGAAACCATAGTACCATAGTGCCTTCGGGCAATGAAGACTGTTACATTAAATTGGAAAGAAGTGAACACTTCAAGGGATGCGCATATTTCGTTACGTAGCGGGGCGTAGTTACGTTGGGAACAATATTGGCTATGTTCAGCTGTGCAAGTTCAAGCCACCATTCATAAAAGAACGCTTGCCGTGAATAAAGTCTGGACAGTTCGCAAAAGACGGTAAGCAATATAACGAGAAGTTTCTAACCCAGTGTCAAAGTGTACTGGAATCCGTCCGTTGAAAATGCGACTAAAACATAGACGCACTTCCTACAAATTATGCCCAGCTCGCTTGGTCGATGAGGCAGAAGTGTGGTGAACATTGACTCTATTCTATTCATTCTGTTTAGTGTATTTTTACATGCCTTTGTTTTACGATGTGATTAACAGTACGCCCGCGATATACGAGAATATACGATATTCATTCGTCCATATTCGGACTTCAATACTACGCGTACATTCGGTAGTTGAGATACCTACCACTATTCTAATTGTCACAAGAAGTTGTCAGCTTGAGCCTTAGGATGATGATATACCTTGTGGTTAATAACCTAGATTTATCCAGTAGGCAGTCTACGGACCGATTCATCGGATGGTGAAATTCTGAGACAAATAACAACTTTATTCTTTCAGTTACTTCAAAGCACACGGTGTTGACAGCCCTCAGGTTCAAACACATATGAAACTGTCGAACCTCAAAGACAATCGCGTGAATTCAATGCTGAAAATGACATTTCCTGTAGTTCCGGTTTGTACGTCCCATCGAATGTTGTCGGGATAAGATTTGAATCGCATTAGGACGCCGTCGAAGATGCATTTGCAGAACCATGTTGTGCAACCTAGGAATGAATCTTTTCTCAAATGAAGGTATGTAAGACGTGTCAGGCGCACTGTCATGCATTTTATAACTTGCCTTTCTTAGGTAACTCCGCATTACCCAGCTTGTGAGCCCACCGGTTTACTAGAAGCCAAACCGCGGAACAGAGTGTTATTGATGTAAAGATATGGTCGTAGACGGTCAATATTGTCCTCATGTCTAAGGTCGTGTGGTTCGAGGCACAATCTGAGTAATTTTTTCACTTAATGAGTGCTAGTGGAAGACCGACTAATAAACCTGAACTGCAAAATTAGTAGCCCACATGATACTGTGGAATCAGTTCTTGAAAATAACTTTAAATAGGTATTTTTACATGAGACTAAAGTTAAATGCTATTACCTAATAATAATGTCAGGGCATCCTGAAACAACCTTGTCCAATGAACTTACTTGAGTGTTTTGGTGCAGTCGAAAACAATCGGTACTTTTTCGAACGTCTGAGAGTGGAGAGCTGTGAGATTATGTGGTCTCGTACACTTTGTTTACGTGAATTTCAGTTTAAGGATCACTGCGTTAAACGCAGTTCAGATGTGTAATTAGCGGAATATGATTCCCAGAATGTCGGCTTAGGATACACATAGGTAAAAACAGTGGTATTGCAGCAGCCCTAGTATTCTGGAAACAGTCATTTGCTCCTAAGACATCCAAGAATGAATCATATAGCACACATTTATGACGTAAGAGTCTTTGGAGAATTCCCACAGGTAATGAAAATCATGCACGAAAATCGCCAACCCAACTGGTCAGTGTCCCACAGACCAACAAGTACTGTCGCATTCTAGCCTAATGTGTACAATGTTCACACTACACTTGTGTTTGGTCACAATAGAGATAAACGACCTGCCTCGTCACGATGATACATGGTGAGGAATGAGCACGTTCACTCTCATGGTTGCACACGAGTAGCTAATTCTTCCCCTCATTCCAGTGAAAGCTGGCACCACGAAGATTTTCAAGAGCGAAAACTTACTTCTCCTGATGACAGGTTAAGTAAAACGAGAATTCCGGTTGCTTGCAATGGTTTAACTCTCTTCATTCACCATCATCATTATCAGTTGCAATAACCGCGTACTAGTCGTACAGTGTTTATAGCTGCTATGGTTTCGTTCACCGATGATTCGGGGAGTTAGAGTAGGTAGCTGCGCATTGGAGACGCGAGCTGATAAATTAGTACGTGGAAACAACTTCTGTAGTGCACTACTCACAAGGCTGCTGAAGTTGCCCACTGGCAACATCAAAACCAAGAGATTCAGCTGGGTTCCAGGTGAGTGTATTTCGCTAAATGGAGCTTTATTTACAGTTTATTAACCGCAAACGAATTTCCGGTAAGTGGAAAACAATGGAATGACACCGAAAATTGGTCATATATTTGTGCCTTGGATTCTTTGTACCCATGTGGGCGCGATTGAATACAAGGATGGAGTACCATATAATAATGGGTAGTGATTGCTTTTGGTCGGTTTAGGTGGGGCAGGTTGATTGTATATAGATCTTAGTCCACATTTAGCATGCAAGCAACAACGTTTCTATGCTTCATGAGGTAAATTTTGGTTGGTCAAATTTGAGCCAGTTCATAAAACAGCAGGATGTTGATCAAATGAACGGATTTTAGGAAGCTATTCGCTGCCCGTGTTCGTATTAATGTTGTCCGCCGTTCATAAACATCAAGTCGTGAAGTTTGCTGCCAGTTCAAAATGAGGTGACCAAAATTGTCGAACGCGTCGTGACTGGCAAGGCAATATGGGAATACCGGATGACGGCAGATAACAGTGAGATGGAAAATTCACTGACTACACTGTCTAACAGTGAAGAGAGCTGAGGAAGGCTTACCACTTTTTAAGTGAGAGCAGAGGGAATCTCAGCAACCGTACGGCGTCATATTAGTAATTCACAATGCGACACCCAGATGGCAAACATTACGGTTGTACTTTTAACACTTTGCGCAGTGGTCTAATCAGAACAGTTGTTGCACTGGAATCCCCTTCTCCGTTCAGGTTACTTTAATTATTCATTAAGATGTTCCCTAATTGCAAAATCGCAGGACTCAGTGGGTTAACAAGACAAACATATTTAGTCAACTATCCAACATTCCAAAGAACCGCTTCTGGGGGTAACAGAAACCTCAGACTGCCAGTTCAACGGATTTACAGGGTCTGCTGCGTCCATGATATTTCTAAGGGCCCCTCAACCTTGCTAAATTGTATTCAAATCCAAGGTTGGGGGTGAGGCTCTGTTAATGCTTCTGTGTGACTGATCTCTGAGTTTTCAATGGGGCATTCTTGATGGTGGTCCCACAAAGGTTGTGAGACGATAAAGGAGGGATTGGAAGGCAACACAAGTCCTTGTCAGGTTGATAGAAGTGAAAACCTGTCCAAAGTTTGACGGGCGCAAATTCACTCAAGAACATCGTTATAACTAAAAGTGACGGGTATTTGGAAATTATTGGTTAGTCGAAATTTTATGCTGCCCTCCTCTAACCACCGTAGGCGTTCAAGAGTGGAGATCATCCAAGAGGTCACTCATCATATCTAGTCCAGTAAGGAAGAGACAAAAAAATTGATGGAATGCTAAACATTTCTTTCAACGCTTTTGCGATACAGTCAGAGTGAATGCTTTGCTATGCATCATTTGCGTCTTTCGGGATCGCAAACCATACGTACTATTTCCTCTGCGCTAGCGGGGCTACCACTCAACAACTGTCATGGAGGTGAGCTATTTTACAGGGACCCCGCGCGATATATTCACACGGATTTCCTATCGTTCTGGTTGACTAACCAATAGGAACTTCTAGTTCCAGCCAACATCATTATCATCCTCGCCATCATCAGCATCAGTTTTGAGATACTGGCTCGTTAATGACGTACAACCGTACAACCTGAAACACAGAATGGGGAAGACTAGATTAGGAATGATACTGGTGCCAGACCCCAACAGTCATTCGATGTGTCCAAACCTTAATATGTACTCGGCAGAAAACCCGGAAAGAAAATGATATCACGAGTCCCACTGACACCAATTCTTAGAGTTTTGATCGAAGCACATGAAAAGTTATGAACGCACCAGCCTGGAAACTAACCACACCAACAATACCCTGTAGTGGTCTGGCTACCCAATAAGTTAGTTTACCAGGAGTGTGTGGCAAAGAAATAAAAATAATTACGCTAGGTTGGGTATACAAAAATAAAGAGGTCAGATGGAACAGACTCATTAACAATTGTTCTCTTTAAAATAGTTCGTCGTTGGCCCAGATCAGCGAATAAACAATAATCCAATTATGTTGGACCAGAGGTCTTCTTCTGAACAATTCCCACATATAATAGATTCCGAAGATGTCTGAAATTTTTTGGTACCATAGTTAGTACATGAGACTCGCAAATGACCGCTGCAATCGCGAGCGAAATCAGAAGAGAGAGTCAAAGCACGTGACCACGCGTGTATTTCGTGAAATTGTACCGGTGCGCGTTTTTGTAGTTTTTCGTATTTAAACAAAAAATGATTAAATTGATGAAATACGTAGTGTTATAATGGAATTAAAATAAAGGTACAAAACGCCACAACCCGAACTCTTCGCAATAGCTTTCACACCCATATGATACTTCATGCTTTGTTCACCTCGCTGTTTGTCGTCCTAAAGGAGGCAGATTTCATTTTGGTAGACGATACTTTGGCCGACGTAGCAGATGGCCGAGGCAGCATGGGTGGGAAATTTCCCGCAAATAACGTACTTGCTGTACAGCCGTACACTAGTTTTCTAATTATCTCGTTGCGAAGACGCCGACGCCATTCGACACCAGCGACTACTTCTGAGACAGCGTTGACTCAAAGCCTGGAGACGCCTTAGATCATCTACCAGCAGAAGTCATGCCTGGCAAACATACAGCAGTAAAAACCATACTGTAGCCTGGTACGTGCGACTTGTGGTCTTGACACAATAACTGACCCTCACCGGCATACGTGATTCGAGCCTTCAAGATTCTTAAATTGATTCTATTCAGACACGTTTTTCTAGAAACCAACACAACAACCGAGCTGCGCATACTCCTCACCGCGTCCATTGTCTCTACTTAAATCATAAAGGACACGTCCACAGGCTACACACGCCTCACACTTTGTAGGTTCAAGGGTCCGAATGTTTGTATGATGACAAACTGCCGATTCGCAAGTGTTTGTTCAGTTCACCGATGAAGTTGCTAAAATATGTTGAGAGTGAAGGTCTTTATCAGGACACTACTTCTAGTAGTGTGGTGCATCAGTACCCTGTTAAACGACCGGCAGAATGTGAGTATCGGGATCGGATTAATTCCGTGCACGTTGGGACATCATCTGTCGAGCAAGTGAGCTAAGTATCACTGATCGATCGATAGAACCAAATGCGCCTTCGAATTCACTCTATATCTGTACATATGGACTGCTCTAACACTTGGAGGAGTGTGAAAATGTAGTTAATACGGGCTCTTCCAGGTCGAAATCCCGCTTGATGTTCCCGGGTCAAGGTCACATGTGGCCTCAAGACTGTGCAGAATCAGTGATGCTGCAAGCCTTGGTGAAATGGAAGTCAAATGGTCGCTGCATTTCCTTTGAGTATATTTTTTAAGAAGGGTCACTAGTATCGGTTGCCTCAGTCGTTTGCAATGATATTTCCCCACCCGCCGGATCGACTCAAACAAGTGCGACATGCGCTGATTGGAAAGTTCACTGCCGTTCTTAAACAGAACAGGTGGGATGTTGTAGGAGCAAGGTGAAACTTGAAAATGAATTAAAAATTCAGGCAATGCCGTAGCCGAGGGAAGTCCCATATTCAGAATCCACGGCCCTATCGAAGGCAGCGAGCCCGGGCGAAAACTAGTAGGTCACCGACTGTCCCGTTCGGAGTAATCCGCCCAACGGTCCAAATGTTTTAAAGAATATCAGAGTTATTGTCGTCTCTGGAATTTTTAATGATAAAAGGCTTCCCTTTTGTATGGTGTTCTTAAGCCGGGACACAAAATTTCTGGCAACTTTCCTTTTAAACAGCGGAACTCATTGTATCAGACCATATTGTATAACACCGAAGGGCCAGCTCGAGATTACTTACTAGTGGTAATGAGTGGCCCATCTCCAAAAGGTTTATGGTCTAATGACTAGTTTCCAACTCTTCAAAAGAATAAACGAGCATATATATTTGCTACCTCACGGCATTTCGAACAGCAAACTGTTGGAAGATACAGAAATTTTATGTTTTGAGAATATACAATGAGTGGTTGAAATCCGCGAAAAACCTACTCCTAGCTTTGATCTGTGTGTGGCTCATTATTGAAGTATTTTCCTTGAAGTTCAAATAATTTTACTTCTTAAATAAAATCATCCTTTCCATATCTTGAATGCCTCATCAATCCATGTTGGCATCTCCTACTGGGTTTCCTTTAACTCAATGTACAAGGCAGCTCACTTGGGTTGATATTCAAGGTATTGAGTTGTAATTCTTAGTAATGTGGGGAATGACAGAAATTTGACGACAGCCCTCTACCTACTTGGCTCTTCTTGCGTGCATCAAGCAGTTCACTAAGACAACTCCCGATTGAGGAGCAACTCCATTCAAGCTCACGTTAATCTCCAGTCAACACTAGTTGAAAATAACGAGGAGGGATCTCCACTAACGTAAGTTAACTCTTCGGTTTGAAAACCTCAGGGTGTCAAATCGGAAGATTCACTGAAAAATTTAACCGCTAGAATTTGAAGTGCCGTTTTTTCTAAAACTGGAACTCGCCTGTATACCACGTGGGAACGACAGAAAAAACAGTCATGTTGATCAGCACTTTTAAGCTGTTGAACGAATGACCGTGTATGAGCAACTCAAGAGGTACACCAACGGATGTGCGCTTCTGAAGTAGTGCGTTAAGAATGCTAGAGCAGGGTGTTTCTGTATCAGTGCCAAACAAAATTTGAAGCGTACTCCGAGTTGGGTTTCGGAGATTCCGATCTCGGTAGTATGTTGGCCCAGCTGAAATCTGGCTGTGGATTTATCTTGTAATTATGGAGCAGTGTATTATCCACGGGAAGCTTGAACTGTGCTTGATTTTCCGTCATCTTCCAGGATTCGTTGTTTGCTCGTTCAGCTTCCTGAGGTACACGCGGCATTTGTCTATTCCTCCCAACTTACAGGTATTTCACGTGATTTCGGATGTTATACATGTCAATCACTTGTTAGTTTCAAAAATATGTACAACACGTGATCAGTCAGTCCTGACTTGTGTTGTGAAACTACATATGACTATAATGACAGCTAGCTTCACTATGGTTCTTACAAAAGTGAAATCCCAAAACAACTAAAGCGACCCTCTCTAAAGAAAGATATCAATCCAAAGTAGGCATTCATTATCCTTATTTTCACGTTCTGCGACATTCCAAGATATGCAGCCACAACAGGAGCCAAGAAAAGTCATGTCCCATGAAGCCTCTTCTGGGCCATCATCCGGGAAAATTTCAGGAGACCGGACAGTTAACGAGTGGTGAGCCGAAAAAGGCGATCCTCAATCGCTACCGACGTGTCTCACAACCACACCAGTAGAAAATAGGATAAAAGGATCGACAAAAAAGTAAGAATTATCGGAGTGCACGGGATGTGGATGCTCGTATTCAGCGTTACACGTTCCTTTAATGTAGCAGAATAAGAAAACAAAAATGAAGGGTACAAAGTCTCACAACTTTCATGTTGCAACTGTAACGAACTTTGGTGTGGCAAGGCCATTCGCCTTCTCATAGAGTTCTTACATCTACTTGCTGATATCCCCAACTACTCCGATCCGACGTACAACGCGTAGCTGACACGTGACGTCCTACACCCACTGTCGGGCATACAACCGACATCCGGTAGAGATTTTGTGGTTTATATCCACGCAAGTCGAGCCATGCTATAGTCACTCAAGCTGCTTCTTTTAGTACTCCATGGTCTTATCTGTAGATTACTAATATTTCACGACTTAAAAAAAGTTCTAAGACCGATTCTCCGTCGAGAAGAGCGAAAACCACGAGGGCAGGGTATCATAAAACATAATTAGCAAATGAAATAAAGATACTGAGTGGAATTTGGAGATCAGCTTTGTCACTTTGGTATAAAAAAACAGGATATTTTCCTCCTGGATTGTTGTTTAGCCAGGACTCCTCATATAAAATATCGCATTCAGCACCAGCTTTGTCCTCCATAAGTTCAGATGTCCGCAGTTTTATGCTTGATATTGCGCATTGTCCTTCTTCGACTTGGTTATCTGTTTTCTGGATGCACAACAATCTACTGACAAGGTTCGTGAAAACCGCTCGACAACGCACTACAGGTTTCCATTTTCTCAGGGCTAATCAGACGGGTGGAGCCCACTTGAATATCGATTGGTATGCGAATGGAGAAATACACTAATGGGTCGCGCCCGCCTGGTGAGCTCGTAATGCTCAAACTGTTAGTGGGCTGTCAGAGACTTCAGCACCCTTACTAGTAGCGCATGATATTACGAAAATACACTGGGGATTCACGAATATACTACTGAGACATGAGGTGGCTCATGTGCACCACATTTAGTAAACCAGCGGTTCATTTTCTTGTTAGCATCAACTCGATTCGTGAATGTTTATTTCTCCACGGAATCCTGAACTTTGCGGAAAAAAGTTTCAGTCGTTTACGCAGGCCGAGAAGATCATTGTTACCAAATATTTCCAGAGTTGCCTGCCGGTTCTACCCACCAGTCCGAACGTAAATTTGAAGTGAGGGCAGATATAGCATCACAAGCTGAGATAAAAAGGCGCTGCGTAAAAGTTCGCTGAACAGAGTGCTGTAGAAAGACCATCCATCATCTTGAGGAAAGTCCAGGTGGTGTTCTTCTCCGGTGCAACAACTGGTAAAGTTTCATTCGATCGTTCGCTAACACTTGTTAAACACGAGCTAGTCTCACAACTCCACCTTGACCACACAGGTGAAAAAACGTCAACCTTGCAGCCTATCAATGTCTACCAACAAGAAATTGTGGATAGAGATACCAGTTCAAGCATCGTAACGAAGTTCTCTTTTCGTCAAATTGTGAAAAAAGCACTACGACTACAGTACTGCTAAACTTACCACAACGCGGAGTTTACCACCGCTTCTATCCGTATGTCAATTCCACCAACTCGGATAGACCTCAGAAAGACAACTGCATCGACGGCCCTAAAGGGCTGGTCCGTGTTCCTGGATAAACATAGGGTCAACTGGAACGGAGTCTCATTGAATTGTTACGGCATACCTGGTATGTGTTTGATCATGCAAACAAAACCTCACAAACAGCTGAATGCATGGGTCACTCGATACCGAGCTCAATACTGTCCGATTACCTCTATTCAGCAACATTACCTGTCCTACAACTCCCTGAAACTGATCCGATAACCCTTTCTGCAAATTAATCCATTTTTCGAATACTTCAAACTAATTTCACTTAGTCGATAGTATAGCATGCTATTAGGTTGAAATATGTCACAAGGTGCCAATCAAGACCATCATGACTGACAACGATCACACAGGATCAGCATGTTACGTATTTCGAAGGCCATTAAAATTCCAACAAAGTTAAAGCATTCTGTCGCACTCTGATAGGCTGAAGAAGACAGGCAAAGCGATTCCCCACAATCTCAAAGGTGGTTCATATCGGTCATCTTTTTCAAGACAGTTGCGTCGGTAACCCCCAGGTACTGTTTTCTCGTGGGCCCAAGTACTATACTATTTTCGGTGCACATAGTACCAGCAGCTCACAATAAAAGTGAAGGGGAAAGTTAAGGGATTTTTAACCCTGGTCATGTGATTTAGGACAGCCTTTTTATCTAAAGAAACATGTCCCGTTTTGGGGAAGATATCAAACAAGTCTTGACAAAACCTTCAAGTTGCAAAATGATTGACCAATTGCCTTAATTCGGCTGAATGCACTTCACCCGGGTCACCAAGTTTACGGTGTGGAATGTAACAGTGAACGAACAACACGCTGGAAACCACCTGGAGTCATTATTTCAATCGGATCCGAGTGGAGTGTGACATAAGCTGCGCATACTACAACAGTGATTGTGACAAAAAAGCTAAGTATGAAGTAGTTCTTGCCGTTTGAAAAATGTAGATATGTTATCTTTATGGGACCAGTAAGGATGCACGCTCAAGTGGCCAATTGTAATAGGCCACAGAAGAACGTTGGCACTCGGGATACCAGAAAGCCTATGGCAGGGAAATAACCGTACGGCTGTCCCGGTGTTAACATCGCAAATACACGCGGTATTGTTATGAACACACGCGCCTACCATCTTAACAGTGGGTAGCGGGCCGGTTGCTTACTACCAATATTTAATTGAAGCATTGGTGTCAATGACGGTGGTGATAATGTCGACGATGATGCCGATAGTCGAGATATGCCCGTCTCAACCATGTGCCGATTCTTATAAGATGAATACATCTAAAGGTTAATTACACTGGAGTTGGACGAGTGGTAGGCGGAAAATCAGTGAATCTGATTCGGATAGGATACATTACTAAGGTGTTGCGGAGATTTG
This sequence comes from Opisthorchis viverrini, assembly GCF_000715545.1. Classification (NCBI taxonomy): domain Eukaryota; kingdom Metazoa; phylum Platyhelminthes; class Trematoda; order Opisthorchiida; family Opisthorchiidae; genus Opisthorchis; species Opisthorchis viverrini. The sequence goes on along the minus strand of NW_008752089.1, from coordinate 371,998 downwards.
CGTTGCAGCCCGTGAGTGCTCGTGCTTTACATTGACGCAACAGCAGCAACAACACAAAAGAACCAGATGTAAGACAACTGATCTCTGCTGCCACGAGAGTATCTGACCCCTATTTTGAAGTGTCAACACTCGGTCATAGCTATCACGGTTACAAACTCTTCAGGTGTGCAACGCATCTCACGGGGGATTCTGAAATCAGTATTGAAGTTCATGTTCACGCTAATTTCTGGATTTTGACCTGAGGTCGAAATAACTTGGAACTGTGACGGTCCAACCAACAATGTCTGCGAACTCGTAGATTCCTGCTCCTACCTACAGAGCAAGGAAAACTTCATCTGCTTCTGGCATGAGTCCCAGTTATACGCCGAAACCGCTAGCAGCTAACGTTCAATATTCTGCAAAAATGTGACTGTTAATGTTGGCCCTAGCGTGCTGTATTAGCAAGATGTCTCCTTCGGAAGACTGTGTGGTACTCGACTCCTGAAGGGAATCGGTAAAATTTACCGAGTTTTCTGCCGAACACTTGACCAGTGTTTCTATCAGTATCACAGTAGATCTACTTTCTATCCATGATTCAATTGATAGGAGTGCTTAACTTCTTGCCCGTCGAATTTTAATCGCCATTGAGCTTTTCACCATTGGGCCAATTAGCGGTGCACGACAGGTTTCGAACGCTGCCTTGGAGACGCGTCGTTAAACCAAGGCATTTAAATCACAGAGGAAAATGTTGGTAGCTCAGGTAGCGAGGATGGTCGTTGGCTTGTTCGCTGAGCTGGGTAATTTGATTGCAAACGTTTCATCACCAATCGAGGTCACATCACCAGTGTGTTATTGGGGAGCGTAGTGATGCGCAGCGGTGGATTAGTGGTTGTGGTGCCACATTCCTATTACAAGTGAAAAACTGTCGACCAAGAGCAAATGCATGTCTTGAAGGGGTCTAAGTACAAAACCCCAAATTCGGTGCCAATAATATAGTGAGGGAAGTTCTCCTAGGCCATTGTGGCCGGGATGTGTAAAGAGACCGACACCAGTTGAACCTAATGTTTGATTTCCCTTAAAGAAACATTCATTGAGGACGAGCCACCACATAGCAGAACATGAACGAAGTTTGGTACAGATTTGTTGATGGGTCAGCGCATAGAATAACTCAACCCATTCTGTACATGAATGGAAATTTTGTCAAATATATGATGAATCTTGTGATAGAAGAGAATGAGACTTGAAGACAGACCGAGAGATGGTTGGTGTACAAAAATAAGACAAACTTACTGCATCGGAAGAACTATGTAGAAATGAATCATGAAGCCTCTGTTGGCGCGGGAACGATAGGCAAACATAGCAAAGAAAACCCGAATGAAGAAGTTAAGGAGCACATAAGGTTGGAAGATAATCACAGTGCACTTTGGAGTGAATCTGAGAAGTACGTTTACAAATGTGACATTTAAGTGGTAGGAGGCCGCTTGGTAGGATCCCCTTCCAGCATTAGCGGTTCACAAGTATGTGTGATATCCTGATCCAGTTGAGAAGGCGAGGCATCCAGCCCACTCAGAACAGACAGTTTTCGTGAGGAACGTACCGTTCCATACTCGGAAGCATCATATGAACTGTTAAAATCTTCCTCCGATTGAGAAGTTATCTGGTAGTAATCTTTGTTAACATGCAGAAGGCCATGTGACGGAGATTCGGCAGAGACATTCAGGTCGCTGCTGGTGGCTGAGTTTAACAATGCTGTGAAAGAAGGATGGTGGATACGTGCGTCAACATAATGCAGAAACACAGAGCCCACTAACATAAATTTAATTTTGAATGGGTATATTTATCAGCTCCCAGATAACTCACAGATCGGAAAGCACGGCCACTTGCTGGGAGCTTGCCTTTGCAGTAGAGCTTCGTCTCGGCAAGATAACCGGCTTTATTGTGTTCGTGTGTTGGCGGCAAAATATATGCAACTCAATACACACGAATGGACGAAAACGCTTACGTGCGCTTATGGAAACCTTACTCACCCTATTTATTCTTAGCCAGGACAGTAGTACTCCTTTTTCGAGACATAAGTGACAAAGCCTTGCTATCGGGAACCCATTAACACAGCTGCCTCCGGCAGAACGAACTGGTCGCGTGGATATAGCGAAGCCATACCATAAACATCGTCAGCAACACATCAGTAAGCCGGTGCTTCACTAGCCCGAATCCTGATCTGAGCAACCAACCACCGTTACCTGACCCAGTCAACCTGCCAGTGGGATACACAGGGCTAGTAGGGGCTACAAAGCGTTGGAAACCGTGGGAGCCTTAGGTGCCTCGAATACCTTCAATGTGCTCAAGCTTCAAGTCAAAGGTGTGGGAAGCGGTCTGGCTATTGCTGCAGTCAAGCACTATTTAGAAGCACAAATGAGATGTGGATATTAGGCAAGGACTGCCGACAGGGAGATCCAACGAGGGCACTACCTGTCTTACTCCAGTAAGGCGTATATCAGCAGCAAAAAATAGCGACTAACACTTCAAATTAGGTTGACATGTTCACACACGTTAGAAAGATGCTACTTACCAGTGGAAACCATCAGGGAACACAGTTAGCGAAAGAGGGTTAACCTTTCCAAAAACCCTGTAACAGTACCGCTAGTGGCGTAAAACTGGGTCCTGCGTTTAGTGACTGAAAGGAAATTTAGCTGTGAAACGTTTGCTTTTACACAATACCTGGCAAATAAGAAGGTATGAGGAGAGTCAGATTAGGATTAAGCATGGCGGAAAAATCAACAGAAATAACGCACTGAAATATTGCGCGATGTTGAACAACATCTCCATTCGATAAACGCTCCGTTACCTAGTTTAAATGACTCATCCTACTAGGGTGGTTCACAGCGGTGATTTGTATCCTCTTGGGAAACAACCACACGAGGTATTGTGATATCAAATAATATATTTAACTGGAACTATTTATTGAACGACGAATAATGATCCAAAAACGGAATTTCAAGTCATCCGGATACGGGGAACTACTAACCATACAATCAATCGAACGGGCGAGTATAAGAAAGTGGGGGGTATTATCCGCATAATCATACAAATCAGCCCAGGTGAGAATGGATATCACTCTTCACCCGATTTCGGCTGCGCACCTCCAGCAAACCAAAGGCCAAATGAGGCAGGATGTGAGGGGATTGGCATCGTCCTAAGTTACCACGCGGAACGATCCTTGCTTAATTGGATACCCGTTGATAGTAACCTCTATGCGGTTCGTCTGGAAACTTCTGTGAAGGAGGCTCCCAAGCAGGAAGTTGATCAATGTCTTTTTGTCGTGTCTGCTTACATCCCAGATGACTGGAACCCTGACGCCATCTAAGAAAGGTTTTATGGAGTCCTGAATGCCCTGTTGCAGCAAGTTTAAAGGCGGCCGACAAGGATTGGACTCAGTACGTACGGACAATGGTGAACGACTGCTTCAGTTATGTGCTGACCGCAGGCTGTTTTATTGCAGTATTAACAAACGAAATAGTCGAAGTCGTCTGGCTAAATGCAGCACCGGCTTTGAACCCCGACTGATAACATTGCCACCAGTTAACCATGGCGCAGATCAATAACTGAATACCGCTCGTTTTGGAACACGCGCTCGTCTTGAGTCGCTTCTCCATTCGTTTTCCAGGGCCACGTAAGGTGCGCACAAATCGCTTGGTAACTGATAGATCCGGATGCCAGACAAATTTGCCAGAATCCTCCTCAGGAGTTGCCTCCAACTGCTCCACCATCAGAAATGAATTCAAACTGGGACGGCGTCACCATCTCTATACATAGTACTGGGAGTTTTACCTGTGGCACGGCAGGTAGGCAAATTCAAGCAGACAGGATAGTGACACAGCTTGGGTCTCGGATTAATATGCACACCGGATACGAACGAACCATCAGGCGTCAAGAGGAAATAAGTGTGCGCACCGACCGTGAGGTCTGGTGGACTTGGAAGGCTAGGCAAACGAAAGAGGCTCAGAAAGCTGGTAATGCTGAAGTTCAGTTCAGTTTATCCGTGCGACAAGTCCGCGGGGAATCGGCTGTGAGGAAATTATTAAGGATCGGAATGCGGAGACTATCTCTATTAAACGCCTCGATCAGTGGACTGAATACTTCAGACAACAGTTACCAATGCTACCACCTGCCGTTCATCTGGAGCCCACAACGGACTCAGAAACATGGTCCATGAACCTGGAATCCACAACAGCCTCGGAATTTTATGAATGCATTTGTTCTCTGAAGCACTACCTAGCTCCTGGTCCGAATGATCTCCTATACGCATTGTTCAAAGATGAGAGTGAAGTCCTCAATCAGCGCTTGTCTGATTTGTTGGCCTAGATTTAAGAAGAGAGAAGTGTCTCAAACAATAAAGCAATTCGGTGATAGTGCCCATTTTCAAAAAGGGCCTCGTTGTGACTGGCAATCACAGGGGATCAGCAAGATTCCCGTCCTAACGAAGCTGTTGGCTTCATTTGTGCTTCGTCTCCTTACGGTGGATCGTGAGACACTGACTAGAGAACAGCAAGCGGGGTTCCGACTTGGTAGGGATCTTCAAACTCCATCAGGTGCTAGAACAACGTCACACACACAACACTCAGTTATAGTACTCCTGGATTTCCAAGGCGCATTCGTCTCAGCCGATAGGTCTGTTCTTCTCAACAAGCATGTCCATCAAGGAATGCCCCAGAAGTGCGTGAACATAATAAGCCCTTTGTATTCTCATACTTTCGGGTGTGAGAGAGTCCACGGAGAGCTCTCCAAAATCTTCGCACAGGAAGCGGTATCCGTCAGGGGTGCCCACTCTCTTCATCACCATTTAGTTTCGTGGTCGATGAAATAAGGAGACGAACGGCGGAAGGTATCAAGACCCTGGAGTTCAAATGGCCTATGACGAAAACCTTGTCAATCTGGAATATGTAGATGACATCGTTCTCGTCTTCGAAAACGAGAAGGCACTAGTGTTCCTGGATGAACTGATCAAAACCATTCCGTCCTTTGGCATGCGCTTTGCATCCACAAAGTGTAAGGTCATGCTCTTGGACATGCACTCACTGAACAGGCCACTTACAATCCCATTGGAGGCACTCAAAATTGCGGATGGTTTTGTCTACCGTAGAAGTTGCGTTAGTGTTGACTATAGTATGATAAATGAGATGAATGCACGAATCTGTAAGTTTAGGGTTGCGTTTGCTAATTCGAGACACCTATGACGTCAAAGTGGTGTATATCTGAATCTCAAGGGACGTGTGTATCAAGCTACAGTGCGAACTGTTTTGTTGTATGGCCGTGAGACTTGGCCTGTTCGAGCAGCGGAACTAAGACGCCTTCAGTGCAACGTCTTCGTTGCCTCAGGACCGTAGCTCGTGTAGGTTGGTGTCGTAACAAGACAATTAGAAAGCGAGTTTTCGGTTGTGCAACGGGTGATTCCGTTGAAGAATGTGTCCACCAGAAGCTGCGGTGGTTGGGACATGTGTTGCGGCAGCGAAGCATCAGTGTTGAAGACTGATGTCATGTTGTGGAGGCTTGACTGCTGTGTGTTTACAATGGCGGTGATTTCTCGGAACCCCTCGTTCCACATAAGGTTCGCTATTAATAGATGAAATAAGTTTCAGATGAGAGAGAGGTTCATATTAGTGTGGGGTATATAAGAAAAAAGTAATTACCTGGATCAATAGATTCCGCGATAGGCTTTGGGCAAAGATCTGCGGTAATGCTGGAGGCCTGCTCAACACTAGAGCAATGCGAATTCGCATCATTAGCTATTTGCTCATCTGAGCACAGATGTCTCGAGCGGACTGAAGGAGTGCCTCGCTGAGATAATTCATAGGCACTTATAGGACTGGATGTTACGCTGGAACAAGCAGAAAGGAGAGGTTCAGAAGATCACACAGAAAACAAAAGTAACATCTTCTAGGAAATGGATGGCAAAAGAAGAAACAAATGCTAACACAGCACTGTTTTACTCAGAACGATTTCGATTCACCAAAAAGTCAAAGAAATAGAAAGGAAACAGTCGGGAGCGTCTCATTTCTCATTTCGATGTCTGAAGCAGAAATAGAGCAATGACCATCCCCTTAATAGAATAGAGGCGATAAGTTCAACGAGGGAAGTGATCCTCCCGGCCAAGTTCTAAGAAAAACATTTACCGAATTAGTGATCCATACGCTGATGACGCTTCTGGATTACAATAAGATGCCGGCATCCCACCGGATCAACCAACATACAGCTGTAATGGAATTCAAAATCCGACTTTGTTTGCCCCGTTCGAAGTGTGCGTTCATTGATTATTAAGCTGGTCCATGTATTCGAAGAATTTAGGTTTTGCAATCCCTACAAGTAATAGATCACAGATAACTTAAATCCAAGGAAACAAGAGGTTGAGTGGTATTTTTCAAACATAAAATGTACCGAGATGTAGATTTAAGACCACTTAGAAAACCGAAGCCCGATGCTAGCGAGTCGCTATTATTCTTGTTGGTTGGACGTAAGACACGGCCACCTAGAAATGGGAGTTTCTAAGGACCGAGTGCATTGAATAACAAGTCATCGATTATTAGTTAAATCAGTATATCTGAAGTAACAAGCTCAGCTTCCACCCCCAAAAACGTAGATAGAGCTTCACAAATCCACACAATGAAGTGGAGAAGGCTCTAACCTAATCCTCTATAGAAGCTGGAACTGTTCATTGAAATGATTGCTGACGACCGTAAAAGCGGACACCGGAAGAGTTAGTCCTTAGCTGGTCTAAGGCGTCCCTCATTCAAAACCGGGTTATAGTATATACGGACCGTTGGACCGAGACGCACAAAATTCACGGTCTAAAAGAATCATTCAGCTGTAACACCTTTTTAGTGCTGGCCAGTAAGCCACTCGAAAAGAAAACGAGGGCTGAAATACTGACAGGCTGCCAAAGCCTAGACAAGGACAGTTCACATGTTAAGGTTGGATTCGAACCACGGACCCTTCGGTCAGTAAGTCCTAACCAATGAGCTAGCTCGAGCTCAGAGTCTACTTCACCCTGAAGTAGGAATTAGCCGCATTAAAGTAGTCATTAAGGTTTTAGGACCAAGCCCTTATAAATCATTCGCAGGGAAGTTGCATCAAACATAATCACAACTTCTGGCACAAAAAACACCAGGACGATAACTCAAAAGAGCCTCGGCTTGCTTCATCGTGACCAATCGTCCCCGGTACGTCCGGGGTGATTACATTGTCGTCGAGGGCATTACCAAATATATGCTGAGTAATCAAGGACAGCACGCTGAAGCGAACTGGGTACAAAACACCCAAAGTTTCCCCACGGGTGATTGGAAGGCTGATAACCAAGATGGAAATAAGAATACTCACGGTCGGTAAATAGGTCTCAAGAATAGGGGCTTCGCTCTTCCAATGGGATCTTGAATTTCGCTTACCAACAAAGCGGTTGAAGTGTTTTGCGGGTTGGGTATTTCGAGAAGTACAAACTGCTCGTGTAACTCAGGTAATTTCTGCATACCGAGTCTAATCTGCAATGAAAAGGGGGATAACAGCTTAAACGGGCACTATGTATGAGAAGTCAATTTGTACAGTTGTGCAAGAGTTTCTGGTTTTGTACGATGTATTCGAACAGATTCTTCAAGAAATCACGCGTTACTGAATTCCTGCGAAACTCCCAATCTATGATTCTCTGGGAGACTTGTAAAACACAAGTCAGCTTTCTTTCTCTATCAGTCCAAAATGCAAATTACTAAAAAGCTGCACAGTACATTAAAACTTCATGCTGCAGTAATGTGTCCTGATATCAGAAATATCACCGCAAGGCACCTAGCAAGCTAGTCTGATGCAACCGCTATCAGTTCAGGTCACTCGCGATGATGTTGAGCACATTTCCTTCTCACAAGCGTTCAAGCGTCCTGGAAATCAAAACCGATTCTAAGAAAGTAAACCGACATATGGCCATCTCATCTGAACAATACTTCTTAGCCAGGCGGATTGCTTGCAGTCTCAGGAAACAAAGTACGATAAAAGCACTACATATAAAGCTGACAAAAATCTTTGAACAGTATTTTGAGACACACCAGGTGGGTCAGGTTTCTGAATTTCCATTAGTCTTACTTCGTACTGGAACACAAAATCGGAAGTATGTGGACTCATCTTCAAACTGAGGTGATGTTAACAGGAAATTCAACGGAATCTCCGTTTTTTCTCGCTTTCCATCAACCTCACAAGTAATGTCCGGTGGGGGATGATATCGTTTCAACTGAAGCATGCGGCACACTTGGAGTAACATGAGGGAGGGATTCAGTTGGGTTTCCCGTCATTACTACCGTAATTTGCAAGTGAACGCCTACCCGCGCAACAGTTGCGTTAAAGTACACCCAAAGTGCTTATTTTTATGCCGACCTCCAGAAAAATTTACGATGTCTTTCCTCCTCTACGACCTAAGACTATCAGTCGAGGGTTTTTGGTCAGAAAGATGACTAAAAAGCGGCTAAACCGTTTTGAGACGCTGAAATCATGAAGCCTGTTCTACAACATCAAGTGTTTCAAGAAAGTTAGTACATTTCGCCTTTAATGGTCATGAGGAGGTCCTCCAACCCATCCTCCTTTTTCCATAGATCCGATATCCGATGTGTTGAAAAGCCACACTATAATGCAAAATTACCGGTACCTCACATTGAAGTGAGAGGTGAGGCTAGATCCCACAGTTATTATCCTCAGTAATGTAGTCTGAAACTAGGTCAAAACGAATCTAGCCAATCTTCGCGCAGCTATCGGTTAAAATTAACTCACCCTGCGACCGAAGTGTTCAAAACGAAAGCCCATTACATTGATGCCGGTCCATAAGTGGAGAGAAAATAAAAGTTGGGGAAGGCTTCGACCAGTCAGTCCAGCGTACACCCACGATGACGATCGCGCTTGTGAAAAAGTGATGTTTCATATGGTTGTATATCTTGGTACAAGCTAACCTACCATTTTCTCCAAGCTTGGTCCGCATCTTTTGCACAGCCGAGCTGGGTCGTATGTTAAAGCAGTCGCAGTAACCTACGGCATGTAGGTTGGTGAAGCTTAATTGTACTTTGTGTGAATCCACAATTCATGCTTTTGATGCAGGCTAAACCAACAATTGTGCTAATGATACCAACTAACCTTCATCACTAAGATATCAAAAGCAGTGTTAATAACAAATCGGACTGCAAGGAGGCCATAATTTGAATGTGCTTTAATTAGCGTAACAGAGGTGAACAAAAAAGTTTGTTCAGTTGTTCAGCCACGAACAGAACTTACTAGATATACTCTCACACAAAGGCATATTAAGACCAACTGACACGGGTAAATCTCCTGCCAGTAAAGTATGTGGGTAGCACACAGTAGCACAACTGTCTGTCATTTCATTAAGTATATCGAAGCCCTAACATTCCCTGTGGTTAGGCCTGTGCTAAATTCTAAAGAATTTTGCGGCCATTCACATCGATAAAAGGCAATCCGAGCAAATGATGACGTTGTCAATGAGAAAGGATATGGGGTTTGTCCAGCTGTGCCATTTCGGTGAATAGTCGTAATGCAACCCAGAGGGGGCAGGACAGGACTGTCAGTTTACCCAAACATGACTAGATCTTGCGGTAATTAGTTCGTATGTCAAGAGATCGACAAGGTCAAATGGAGCTGAGAGAAATAGGAAGTAGTTTGGCATGTTTGAGCGGTAGCCAGATCGAGCAGTAGAATGAATACGAAGTCGCAGACAAGTCTGTTACACTCATGAAAAGCATCGGTTATAGAAGAACACCCTGAACTTACAGCCGACTTTGACTGAACAGGCCAATGTCGTTTTCGCGTACGGACGGTTTGTGGAGGTGGACGTTGACAAAGCGTCTCGAGTGACTGATTCTGTTCAGACCAACGTAATTTAGAATCACAAGAACGGGCCAAACGATCATGAGGACTACAGACAGAAGCAACAGACTGTGAAAACACCGGTTCGGCTATTTGCGATTCCAGTTCTGGCTCTTCTCCAACTTCCACAAATGTCGTATACGTAGACGGAACGTATAGGCTACGTGGGCGAGGATGTGCACACGGGGTGGTAGCGATTGTATCTTCCGGAGTTGATAGATAGTACGTTAATGCATCTATTCCTTGGTCCACTGGGGAGCCTTGTGGAGTGAATTGCGATTGATGATCAACCAATCTCATGCCATGGCTCAAACTGACTTGGGAACGCCAACGTCCAGAATCGAACAAATTTTGTATGGCGGATGGCCTGTCTGTGGAGCAGCTAGTTACCGGCGTTTTTTGCTCGCTATCCAGGTGTTCAGAGGAAGAAAACAATAGGAATTATGGCCGACTGAATACTCAGAAAAACCAACACGAGTACGGTTGGACTAGAATTACACACCGCAACTCTGCCAACAGAATCATCATAAGAAGGTTTAAGTTATTGTCTCGTACATGGGGAACCTCGAAGAGTTTTCCCTAGTTCCATGGGAAACGGAACAGAACAGAGCATACGTCAGTTCTAGCCCCCAAAGTGCTCCGTATATTGACTTTGATCCATAACCGGCATTTATAATCAGACTCAGAAAGGTACTTTGAAACAAACAAAAGAAAATGTACAGATCACTACCTCTGCTAATTTAGGGACAGGAATGCGTAACCGAAATTTTTTATTGCAAAATCAAAGTTGTCCAACAAACCCAACGAGGTGTGAATACGTTGAGAATGATAAAGCAGCTTAGACTAATGTGCTGCCGAATCAGATTTTAGCTGGAAAAGATGACAAGAATCAACCGAACTTGCAGACCTGAAGGTGACTCAGTTTGGCTGCTCGTAAACGGCATTTCTCACGACCACACAACCAAACAGCCCGTCTGAAGCATGAGACAGGTTGGTCTTATAGCGACTAATAAACTTGAAACTATGAAAACTAGGTTCGCCTGATAGTAAATGATAAGAAACGGAAGTCTGATATACAAATCACCAGAAAAAGAAAATGAGACCGTCTGAAGTTCAAATTTAGTCGAAACTTCACGTAACATCACCTCAGGTTTGAACACGTTGTATCATCTGATAGTTTTTTCATCTCACCGGTTACTTGATCTTGAGGTAACTTCCACCACAGTTCCACTATTCTTTGAACACGTGTATCATCTGATAGTTTTTTCATCTCACCGGTTACTTGATCTTGAGGTAACTTCCACCACAGTTCCACTATTCGTTGTGAAGTAATAACGGAGTGATGAATACGAAACTGTTGCAACTTATCAAGCATTTCGACCAGAGGATGTCTTGAGCCTGACGCGCTCACGTGAAGGCAGACAAGGTTGCCAATACACACATGCACAGAGAAAACGGCTATTTCCACAAAACCCTTTTAGTATGCATAGTTTCACCGATTACCAGAGAACACAGTGAACGAAATCTGGCGCCAGGTACACATTAGGATAACGCCTCCATCATCAACAGAAACTACTGGATTGCTTGTCGATAGAAAATGAAAAAACGCAAAAGATTTAAGGCATGGAGCGATTCCAATTGATGACAGCATTTTCCATATTCCGCCTTTTCAAATCCAATATCCAAGGGAACTCTCTGGGTTTCCTCTGCAAACAAAATCCAATCCCATGGTCTAAGAACCAATTCTCATATGTCATACAAAGTACAAGTGTAGCTACACCCAACAGCGAATAGATCTGCAGAGTGAACAGTAATGTCACAGCTCCATCCTGACGTTGCTTTAAGAAAGACACTTCCAAGAGTAAATTCCTCTAGAATGACACGTTGAGGTTCTGGAAGTGGCTTTACTACAATCGCCACAGGTCACTTCAGCTCAGTTTGGGAGTTTGGGACCACGGTGGTCCCGTGGTCGACGCTTATGGCAGTGGACAGCATAAGACGCAGAACAAAATAAAAACGAAAAGGAACAGCACTTCGATGGACAGTAAAAAAATTGATATACTAGTGTAACTGGTTGTGAAAAGTCATGCTGGTGGGTACCGTCAACTACTGACCCGATCTAAAGCTGTCATCTTATCGTGATGGTTGGGCTTTTGTGCTTCAACGATCCTGCAGGCTACATTGGCTGGAGCTCAGTCCCTAAAGGCTCGGCCATGCCAGGAAGGTCAATTGAAGGCACCCCGACGAAGAACAACGAATGCATGTACTGCGCGTAATCATCTTACAAGGCGGTCTGGAGGTAAATTTGCACTGCTCTATGTGGTAGGGGTGTGAAAACAAAACAAAGGTGTTTCCCAATATTTATGGAAGCAGCGATACTGCCTTTCCCCGAGGAAGGACGGATTAGAAAAGGTCGGGCAAAAACCGCACACATCGATCGCCCGACGGTTGTCCGTGACCACCGGCGCATTATTCAATACTTTTAAAACCAAATAGTCCAGTACTGCTCAAAAGCAAAATCCTGCATTGTGCTGCACTAAGAGTGAGACAGTAATGCCCTACTCCACGGGCAGGCCGGCCCCCTGTAACCAAGTGGCTCAGACAGTTCAGTCATTGGCTCCGGGTAGGGTCACTCAAGAAAACCCTAACAACCGCTGTCTCACGATTCAGAATTTTGAGTCAGAGGCTAAGGGCAGAGTCCCCGAACAAGACCACAAATCCTCCCACTGCCTTGTGGATGAGACCTTGATTGATTTCCAGTGTTATCGATATCTTATATCGGGTTATAAGATCAGCAGATCTAGCGGTCAAAAAGGTCATACCAGCAACTAGCGAATATGATGGCGCACGTAGATCCCCCAAAACCTCGGACAACCAGAAGCTTGAAGAATAGCAGAAAACGCTGGTGGATTTCGAAGGCCCAGCATATGGAGAAGTCTTTCAGTGCAGGTAACAACTACGCCGTTTCAATTGATTCAATCAACCGGTCAAAAGGCAGATGTCAGTAAAACAATATACGAAGAAGACGAAACAGAAATTCACCTCCTCAATTGTTGTCTTGAGCGGCGGGCAGAGCACCTCAAAGAACAGTTCAGCTGATCTCCTTCAACACAACCGCTGGAAAAACCAAGCGGGTCCGAATGGAATATTGACACCAACCAGCAACAAAAATGCAGCATGAGATATTAATCCTGAAGTGCGACAGGGCGCCTGGCCGAGATAGTCTAAACCCCGTGCTCTTCAAAGGTGGCGGGGTCCTAGTGAAAAGTCTTACGATCTGCAGAAGGTTTGGAACGACGACAGAATACCAGCTGAATCATGCTCCCCGACCGTCATCCCGGTTCTATAAAATAGCACTAGAACATCATGTGAAAACCATCTTGGTATCTGCCCAGTATCCGTCACATCAAAGGTACTGTCTAGCATTATTTTGGGCAGGCTGATGGTTATCGGGAGAGACAGATTCGTGAGCATCAAACTGGGTCTTGCCCAAGTCGAGGATGTACCGACCGTATCTTTACCTTGAAACAAATTCCTGAACAGCGCCACTCCTTCAGACGTCCCTTGTTGGTCGTTTTCCTGGATTTTTAAGCTGCTTTTGATTCTGTCGATCGTCAGAAACTTTGGCAGTGTCTAGCGATCAAATAAGTCTTTTCCAAATTTATGTCCCTCATGAGAACTCTGTATGCTTAGTCCTGAGGGTGCGTACAAGCATACGGGAAGCAGCTGCCTGAGTTCACCACTGTCCTCTCTCACCTTTCCTCTTCAATTTTGTCACTAATATGCTGCTTAAAATTTCTATGCCTACCTCTGAAACCTCGGGAGTCTAAATGCTCCCTGGACATGCTCACAGACATTGAGTAGACAGACGACATCGCTTTCCTTGATTAAGATCTTTCCCAAATGCGGACGATTTTAAATAACCTAAATAACTCTCCCGCACGATTTGGCATGTGCTTTACACCTGCAAAGTGTAAAGCGCTGCAATAAGACTTGGTGGGATCCAGCCCACGCCTCACGCTTACAGGCGAACGAATCGACGTGGTAGATAAATTTGTTTACATGGGCAGCTGTATAAGTTCCGGTGGATTGGCTGGAGACGGGGTTTTTGCTCGAATCGAAAAGGCCATAACAGCTTTTGCCAACCACCGAAACCTATGGCACCGACGTGACGTCAGTTTGTCTGTCAAGAGCAGAGTTTACACTCCGATGGTGCGATCTATACTATACCATGAATCAGAAACGGGGCCCCTAAGCTCAGAGGATATATGGAAGACGTCAGTGTTTGGCCATCGATGTCTCCGAAGCATTGGTAAGGTCTGGTGGGAACATCGGATTAGCAGAGCCGAGGTACGCCAGATGGTCCCAGAAGGAAGAAACTCTCCCGTAACAGATGAATCACTCACGCTTCATAGGCTGCGCTGGTTGGGACAGGTACTCCACTCTGCCTCATAGAGCTCTTTTTTACCAGCCCTGTGCTAAGTAGAAGCGACCGAGAAGTGGATAGTGATGACTTGGCAACGAAACGTGAAAACACTAACCAGTAAACTTAGTCGGATCGGCAACTGCCGCCCCCTTGAATGGGGACACCGAGACTAACCGACGGTTAGTGACATTAGCGGAAATGGTCGAATCGCGCAGTTATTGACGCTCGTGCATCAAAGCTATCGCCTTTAATGCGTAGCTACCCAGTTTCCCAACCGAGCGGATGGGCCATCGCTCCTAAGAATTGGCTGTATGTCCCACACTCCCGTTTCCCGCTGATCGAAACCGTAGTAGCTGGAACCAATGTGTCTATGATAAATTGAACTGAATTGAATTGTCAACCACTGATGTGATGTATTTTCGATACCTCAAACTCGCAGACGAGATGCACCGACGCAGTCATTTTCATTCTTCATTTGCAGATTATGCATTGTCTATCTTGTGATATCTCCCAGTCGGAATCTGTCTCAGGAAACAGGGCAAGGCGACGTAGCCGATCACCTGGCATACAAAGCCCATGGTTGAGCCAGTGTGTTTGGTGCAACCAAATCAACTCGTCAGCTGAACAGGCGAAAATTGGTTGCCAAAAACCATTTTTCGCACTTCAGCATTGCTAATTTGATTTTGCCATGAAGCGTATGGAATAATTCTAAGACACCGACAGTCAAAGAGAGGCAATCTTCTCTTGTTCTCAACGCGCAAAGATCAGGTTTGGTAACCGTAGAGTAACACTGGATGCGCTGCGACCTTCTACCAACAGCCTAGAAGGTACTAAGTTGAAGGCAAGCATAAGCGGCTTTTGTGATTTTAGCGTCCACTTCGTCGGCAATACTGTCATCCGATGTACTTTAATTGCCAATATGGGTAGATCTATCGACTATCTCAAGTACTTCTGACGAGACCAAATTTATTGGCTCATTTGCCCAGTCATGCGGAAGCGTCTTGCATTTCGAAGGTGTAAAGTGCATATCATTTAGTTTACTTGATATCTGGATAGAATATCAAGCACAGCAATACCGTTCACGTACTCCCATTTTTGAAAGGTTTTCTCCAGTTAGAAGCTACACGTCAGAGGTGGAAGTTCTCCAATAGTTAAGATTATTAAGAAGTTGAAGATAAAAGGTGACAAGGGGCAACTTTGAGAGACCACCTCTGAAGAATACTCTTCACAGACTTTCAAAAACCGACGGGTGTTGGAGTATAAGGATGGTGACAAAAGTGCTCAGAATGCGCGTCGCCACAAAGCAGCACGATCGATTGAGTCGGAAGCTGTTTTTGAAGCTAAGATAATAACTATTGGTCACCTGTACACGTCGCGGTGCTTTAGACGTTACCGCAAGGTAGACGGGCGAGATAGCTCAGTGGTTAGAGCGCGCGCGAACTGACCGGAAGGTCCGTGATTCGAATCCGACCTCTGCCTCTCGTCTTCCCCTGTCTGGGCTTGGGCAACCTGGCAGTATCCCAGCCCACGTGCCTCCTTCTGGTGGCATGGCGGTTAGGCACCGAAAGGGTGCTAAAGCTGAACGAGAAATTGCCTATGAATGAACGATCCAGACGGAATCCTGCTAAATTTTGACAACCGCCTCTAGAAATTAGGAAACTGCTACTTCTCACACTGAGATCGAACACCGTTCGTGAAAACAGGAATGCCCGGCAAGTTATACTGGCTTTCGAATGGTACCACCCACAAAAGCAAGTGGTGAAACTTGGAATTGACCTTTAAGTCGTCTTACACTCCAGTGACTTCACTGCCCGGCGGATGTGTTGGAAGGGCGTTGCGGGTAAGCTAGAAGAGTTAAAATTTACCTTGGTCGCCGCCGCCCGTTCAATTTCTTGGATCTGCTTTGGCCAATACATCTTTCGGTCAGCCTTGAGACTGCAGTTCGTGGGTGATTTTTAGACATCTGATTGAATCGTAGTGTTGCTCAAGTGAAACGTCCTTCTCGCTTCGATCAGGGACGTAGATGGTGATGAAATTCAAACTGATTTAGGTCGAAGCCTTGTTTTGGGGCTAGGTTCTTCTTCACTCGGTTCCCAATTTAATTTGCAACCCGTTTAGTCATTCATTTCCGGTAAAAACGGTTTGGGGAACATTGAGTCATTTCCCGTCTTCACGTATTTTCCATATTCTAGCTCTTCAGGTACTGCGTTTTTTGCATCTCAACCGGGATCGAATTTCGTCCCCAGGTGCGATTTCCATTAGTCCTACTCTTTTTACGGAGTCTATGACATGAGCTATTCTTCCCATATGAATAACTTTTATGTGCAATGAAAAAATTACAAATTCATCACCCGAAACGGGCAATTAGCTAAGAAGGACTCACAAAGACTTATCCAACGGTGAAGTGAAGCCTGTCTAATGGAGTCATATGCACACAAGAGAAAAAGCCAGGGCGGTCGCTTTCCGTTTGAAGATCAATGATAAAACGACAACGACGGTCTTACGTACAAAGTAACTGCTCGTGGCCTCAGTAGTGGCCGAAGACTGGTACCAGCTTAGTTTGGGTTCCACAATTAAGGTTCTCACCTTCTATTCCTTCTCTCCTTCGGCCACAGACAGACATAACCAATAGCAGCAACACTAACCGCCACTCGAACAGTTCCCATCAACCGCATATCAGGATAACGTGTGATGAAGAATCAAGTGTCACTTTGGCATTGTTGAGCCAAATGACCAAATGATATGCTAATTGATAGGCAAAACTATTCCGAAACTGACCGGAAAAATGGAAACCAACATTTGGACAGAAATACGCCATTCTCCTCACTTCATGCCGGCACAGTCGAGTGTCAAAACTGCTCCAGATTGTCCATATTTGATCATTTAAATATCTGCAACCTTATGTCATTTTTAAATGAGTTCGTTGGGAACATCGTGACGGCTCGACGAGCGCGCCTTGACGATCCGCCGGCCGTGCTAATTGTGTAGTAAATTGGGAGAAACTGGTGTTTTCTGTTTTAGGTAATGAGGATCAAAACAACTGATATTCCTCGTTGTAAGTGCACCAATTCAAACTCAGTCACCAAAGAGTGACACCTACAAGGGAGCTGAAGCAGCTGTAGTGTATAGAAATTAGCTACACCTCAGTCAATCTACTTCGGCGGTTCTTGTCACCGATAAATTAAAATGAACTGTAAATAGAAGAAAGACAAAATCCCGGCGACTACGAAAAAAGCAAATTTAGGAGGTGAATAGGACTGCTTAGGTCAGACACCGCCACTGGCTGTGTGGTTTAGTCATATAAGTGAAAATCTTAACCACGAGCCATTAACCTAACCATAACCTAAAAAACGTTTGCCAAGTACAAGTGTGATTATTCTTTGCCACGTATCTCTTCTGTTATCATCCCATCAGCTAAAGAACGATTAGTGCTTGCGCTGCACTTAAAATGAGATCTGCATCCAAAGGTGGAAGTTGAGTAGTCTGAAGTAAGAACTGGAACATTTATCTGTTTTAGGCTCTTTTCGGTAAACAAGCGCTGCACATTTTCTCTGAGGTTTAGCTGGACCAGTTAGACCCCTTCCTACCCTCATGTTTAGAAAGCCCCCTATTTCTGGAAGCTGTTCCTTTTTGAAAGAGATAACTATACCCATTAAATCTAAGTGACCGGAAATTTGTCATGTAATGATAGAATATTGTACCGAAGTAGGCAACAGTTGAAACTAAATACCAGCCATCATAGACATTGGCAGCACCTAACTTATTGAACGCCCATGCTCCACTGCAGGTTTTTAAAAGTCGCGTTGTGAAAAAAACGGATAAGAAAGATTATCTGATGTCAGCCGAATATAAGTGTTCTGAAGGATCTGCAAGTTAAACAAAGCGATGGGGTCCGTGTAGTCCTCACTGCGCATAGCTGGAAAGGTTGCAAGATATGGACGCTAATAAGTGTCAGCAAGGTCCTTGTCATCAATTTCCAACCGGATTACCTGAATGAGTGTCTGGAGGTGTATGCACATCGGAATGATTGTGCTAGTAGCACTCAGTCCCTTCTCAATCCACCTTTATTGTTTCCTTCACAGTAAGACTTTCAAATAAATTCTGATCGTACGGCAGAGAGGCGCCATTGTTGAACACTAATGTTACACCGTTGATGAGGATTACGATGAAACAATGGAAGCAACCAGATAAATGAATTCGCGCCCACACTTCGGAGACATTACAAGAACCTATTACCACAGAACTTATTCGAAAATCCAGACACGCTTGGTACATGGTTTTTGCATACCTCCTCCACACAACAATGGATTGGGTGAACTACTATAAGAGAGGCATGGTCACAACCTACGCTCATCAAGACTAGTGTGCGTATCACTTTGACTGTGTGCCACGCCTTGATTGCCATATCAGTTGTACTGTCGACAAATTAATCCGTCATGTTCACTGACCCAGTAGTAAAGCATGGGAAGGGGAATGAAAAAAAGATAAGCAGGGTTGAGCATTAAAGAAGGAAACCTACATTTGTTGCTGAAGATGCAAGACCGTGTCTTCCATGTCCCGACGGAACGATTTGTACTCGGCTAGTTCAGCCAAGCAACGTTGGAGTTCGATCTCCTTCAATTTCAACTTGTCTTGTGTACAACGCTGAGGCACAAAAAAGACCATAACCATCGGATCACCAAACAAAAAAACACAATAAACAAAACACTATTGGAAACACGTTTTCCCTAAACTTCTCAAACACACCGATAGGTAAGACGATCAAGTTTAAAATGTTGATGTTAGTGTGTGGAGTTTGAAATAGATTTTTTGCGCACTGTGCATCCTCAAGATATTAAATACCACTGTAAACTATTAGGAATACTATTAAAGATATATTATTGCTAACTGAAGGAAATCCCTCCGGCATGCAATTATTGTGTTGCTTGGTGTTCAGCTTTAATTACTCCATCGTCACTACCAAATCCCCAAATTCGATATATGGTCGTCGGCTAGTTGTTGGATAAAATCGAGGTAAAACAAGCGAATCAGTGGTTCCTGAGATTGAACAAGGTTAACTACTGGTAAAAACACAAAGCCTGTGCATCCGCAATCCTGTTGAAAAAAGTACGAAGATTGGTACAAGTTGTCCGTCGTTTCCTGAACGATTCAACTACATAAATTTCAGGGAGGATGTGCAATTAGAAGGGTCTCTAATAAAGCGAGAACAAAATGCCTGTGTTATCTATGGTCTAATAACGAGGTCCGAGGCACCAAGATGAGACCCGCAATCCTTCGGGTCAGAAATCAGTATACAAGAAATATGGGAATGTGCCATATTTAAACTGTACAAAGGTATGGATTGTGGTCATTTGGAAGAAATAAGCTGGTATATAAGTAAGCAGACAACACTGAGTGGTCCAATAAGATTATTAGTGACGTGAAAGTTCTTGAAAGGCTAATACACTGTTAACAAGATATACGAAAAGAAAAATTGGGTTTCGGTGATCGAGCTTAAGGTTGTGGTTTTGTGACGGTGTGAAGCGCAATTTTTGCAAACGGCGAAACTTAATTGAAATCCCGAAGGGACAGCAGACAGCTGATTCATGCATTAGGATACTTTCGATTCCAAGAAACCGGTTAGGATCCATGATCCTTTGATGTGATGATGCAGTCACACAAATCCCACCTGATCGAAGCGTGGTTGCTACTTCGTACAGGCAGGAAGATGGATTGGCCAGCTCACAGTTCGCAGTTACAACCGATCAAAGACCTCTGGGGTTTACGAGCAAGAAGAACTCATGTGAATTGAGGTGTCTTCTACGCATTGCGTTAGATGAGGTTTGTTGTCCTTCGGAAATAAGAGGCACGTAGTTTGAGTGAAAAGAAACCCGAACGATGTCCTATTCATGACTAATAAAGGTAGGTACCGCATGGTTGTTTTGATGGGATGTCCACTTGAAATATTAGTTAGAAGAAACCAATTAAATATCCTACTTAAAACCCAAAGATGTGTTTCAGATAGACAGCAAAGTAAATTTGATAGTTTTGGGTGCCAGTGAGAGAAGTTGAGTGTTTGTAATAGCATTTCCCCTTTAATTACATGCACTAAGGTCATTCTCTGCAACGAACGTTGACAGGACTGCCAACGCGGTGGAGAGTGGACACTATAGCGCGTGTTGGAACCCGCAGCTGTCCGTGAATACAGGGAGGGAACCATGTAGCTAATGGAACATTGACAAATTTGGTCTGATGGTCTCTACACAGGTCCGATGGGAATGACCAAAGGAGGCGGTCTCTGTAGAGACGTTTCATTACAGTCAACGTAATACGTGCGAAGACATTCACTGGTCAGCTGATGCCAAGACATCAGATGTCTCGTGAGTTTCAGAACAACACAACGCAATAAGCCCAATCACGGAACTGCAAAATCCCGTACGTCATGGTAAGCCATATTCGAAATCGGAAATACCATACTCTTTTCATATCGACAGTGAGTAAACTACAACTGTACTGATTTCCTATTCGTTGTCGGTGTTGCACCAAAGCTGAGTTGAGGCGTCGGATCTGTGTAACGGGAAGCACGAAAATGAAGGCTGGTTCTCCAAAACGAGGGCTTCAACAATATGTAGTGAATTCGGTCATGGTAGAGAGCTGTACAGAAGTGGAAGTATTCACGCAGTTCTGGAGCTGTCAGCCGTTTCCCAAACCGAGTGGTTACAAAATACCGAACAGTATTTTTACCTTCAATTTTGGTGAAGCACAGAATCCCTTACAGTACTTTTACTTTCTGCTCTGAAGTGTGTTAGTTAGTTGAGCCACCTACGTGACCGACGGCTTGATTTCCATTACAGTGGTCATACTTCGTTTATCACTCCCACGTTAAAGGAAGATGACTTGAGTCACGGTGAGCAGTGAGTTCATCGTGAGGAACTCCCCAACTTCTTCGCGAGGCAAAGATTTTGTTTCCAGAAGGATAACTTTATCTTTTATGTATCCTTTGTACACATTAACCGCAGGTTAACTATACCTATTTAGACCAACAACCAAGCTCTACGGTTGACCAAGCATGTAGCTGGAGAAGCTTGCTCGCTTGCACTCGCAACGTAACAGCAAGAGAATGAAGAAGGGAGCAAGTACCTACCCCCTAACCAAACTGCATACTGAAGGGTCGGACAAAAAACATGTTATTAGGGAGATTGAGCTCTTTACATGAGCGCGTTCAACCATCGGGTTAGAGGGGCACTGATAAGCCAAACCACATGGACATTTGTGCATGAAATGACCGAGAAGAGTGCTCCTTCTGTAGGAACGACTCTTTATGATATACTTTGAACAGCACTCACAGGGTGATAGACATATTTCCATGAAGAAAGTACATTTCTTTTGCCGATGATGAGCGAGAACACACGGTGATTTCTTTCACTCTTTTAGTCACAAATAACGCGACAAGTATCGTCGCAGACGGGTTTATTTTGAAACGTTCTCACATGAGCTTGCTTGAAGATCACCATCACGTGCAGCATCACGCATTTTGGTAAACAGCGTCAGGATTTCTCTGTTCCTGTCATCTCCTTACATCAAATGCTGTTATTACCACGAGAAAGCTTAAATTTTCTCTTTGCACTTACTGTGCACATGGAATACCAGTACACAGGCTGTACTGTCATGGGGAACTAGTTTTTTCTGGGTCTCAACTTGGTACGGCAGAATTTCGTTCTCCTCTTGGAGTATGAGTACCTTTTTGGAGTGAAGGCGCTGTACTTGGTGTGCTGTTTGTGAGGCAGTACGAACAGAACTGTTTAGTAAAGCTTGGAGAAAAAGAATATAAACGTATCAAGAGACCTCGCAGAACCAGGCAAAGATGGTTATGGAAAATGCACACCGTTCTGAAACATCCCGCAAATTCTGTGGGATGTTTCATAACCTGGCACACTGATGTGGAAGCACAAATATTTTTGAGGAAAACTCCACGTATGAAGGTTGAAAACCTTGAGTGGGTGTCCGCAGTAACCAAAAGAGAATCGAGAGAGAATATCTGCACAGTCAGCCTAACTTTGAATCCTTGATAACAGGCAGGAACACGGCTTAGTGCAGACAGACACTGCTGCACTTGAATCAGTTAAACAGAATATTACCGCATGCTAAAGCTTTGTAGTGAAATGGTAAATAAGTGACAATACCTGTTGGTCACGGAGAAAATCACAGATCTTCTGTTGCTCTATAAACCGAAGTCGCCAATAAGAATCTTGATCCATTTGTTCTTTGGAATGATGCTTCTCTGAGGATCTTCCTAAATGCTGAAAACGACTAGAACGACAAGGAATCAGATGCTGTAGATAAAGCCGAAATAAAAATTGAAGCCAATATGAGAGGCCGAAACTGACTCGTCTTCAGTGTACGCGAATTCGTATGAGCATATACTGAAATCTTCAAACATGTCTACCAGATGGGTAATGCCTATATTATATATATAAGGTATTTATGTGACCTATGACCACCGTTCCAGGTGTAGCAAACATCAAAACTCACCATGCATCGCCAGAGAGATAAGGTGTGTAGTCGATCGGTCTGAATCCGTCATTATTTCCATGGTTTTGCTTCACATTCAAACTAGCAACCAAGGAGAAATCGTATTAGTAAGTTGGTACACAGGTGTACCTGAACTCCAAAGACTTCAACTGGTACATAGCATCCACAACTTCATCCAACTCGCTGCTCAACATTATTGCCTCCTTATTATATAGTTTTCTGAAAGGAAAAACACGATGACTTCAATGGGCTGAGTGATCAGGGGTTTTCCGAGAATAGCACGAGAGTTTGATAAGTTTGGGGAAAAAAGAAAAAGCTCACTATTTTCTAGAGGGGCGAAGTGAATAGACTATTGTCTTTGCTCCTTTAACTGAGACAGCTTTTTGTGGTAGCAGTCTTGAATAAAGCCGTATGCTGCGGTGCTGTCCAATAATTTGTACCCTTTGTTGCATTCCGTCAGCCATCTACTAAAAGCGTAATAAAACAAAATTATGTAACTCGTTAGGGAAAGATGATAGCCGTCACGGTTGTCCCCAAGCTACCGGGAGAATGTCATTCACATCCCTCGTTCTTACCGTTTGCCAAGTGCACCTGTATTTTCTGATGAACCGTGCTTCAGTAAATTCCACAAGTCTGTTATTCAGCGGGGGGAAAACAACTTGCAGAGTCACCGTCCTGTCGGCTTCACATTTTCATTGAAGTACCAGGTGAGTGCTGGACGGACAGACCTTAGGCTGTTACATATGGGCAGATATAGAGGATTCAAGTTACCGCGTAGCAAAACGGTACACGCTCAGAATCTCTGTCGTCGTTTACTTCCAGTTCTAAATGTACCACTCGCCAGGAAATATAAAATAGCACCAAGCGTTGATATGCGATCATGTTGGCTTAAATGCCCGCGAGGAAGATTTCAGGTTCCATTTGGCTGTGTAATCCTTCTGTCCTCTTCACTGTCATGTCAGTCTATGTCGCAGGACCACTCCAAACAATTCGTGCCACATGGAAGCGCTAAAGTTTCGTTTGACCCTAACAAACGTGAATCCTTGAAATCTTCAATGTACACGAAGTCCTCGCTAAATTTTGCAAAAGTTTCAAGAACTAATTTCGTGGCATTTTATTGACTTTCCAACAGATCAGCTCAGTTATTTGATGACTTAATTTAGTAATACGTATATAACGATAAAATCGGCGAAATATTAGTAATAAATATAGACCTTTCTTTAGCCGAACAAATCAGCAAGCGAACAGGAAAATTAAGCAGCTAAAGAGCAAGAAAATGATCTTTCACTGGGACGCAGCTTATTCAGTCGCGAGTGCCTATCTGAAGATCAGCCAAAAGAGTATCTTTAACCCCTCGCGTCTAAGGGGAGCCCTGCGTAATCGCAATTCCTCAAGCATACACTCTACAGTCATCTTTGTTATACATGACAGTTAATTTATCACTATCTTTAATCAGTCATCATTACAGGCCGGGGTCCCTACCACCGTATTTACAAGTGTGCTGTACGGTGACTACGAGTTTTCGAACCCTCTTCCTATCAGTCCTTTAGAACATTCGCATATATATATATATATATATATATATATATATATATGTTACAGTACGATTTTCATGTCATTAGTCAGCTCTATCACCTTCAGGCGAAAACTGCGTATATATCATACAACAGTTATGGCTGTCACAGTTTCGTTCACGATGATCTGGGAATATACGGTGGGACAGCTAACCATTAGAGGAAGTAACTGATATCAATGACGCATGAGTCAGGCGGATGTAGTTAAATTAGGATTGTTTGTGCCTGAATTTGTTGGCTACGGAAAATAGAGAGCCTTTGCTTATAGGATGGGAAAGAATTTGGAAGGAACATAAGTGAACAAGGAACTGTGAGGGCAAATGATATTTCTCGGTTGCGCACGTCAAGAAAGGGAGTTTAGTTGAGGTAGCCCAACTAGAAAATTTGACACAAAAATGTGATCCAAAAGGCAGCGGGAAACAGGACCAAGGATCCAACTACTAGCCTGACACGAAAGTCAGTGGGTAGCATGGTTTTCTTGAGGTACTTTACATTAAGCCGATGACTCAAGAGTTTTACCTCCTGTAAAGAAGAGGGCTAGCCCAGGTCGAGGACGCCGAAAATAATCATAGATGTTCCACTCCTGATGGCATTGCGCACCGGAGCTGCTTCTATAGCCAAATCGAGCCCTTCGCAAGTCTCAACTGTATTCCACCGTACTGGGTAACCATCGGCGGTCACGGACAACTGTTTAGTGATCAGTGTGCGGTATTTACAGCCGAACTTTTCTTACCCATCGTTCCTCTGGGGAAGTCAGCATCAAGGCCTCCACAAGTATGGACATGCTGGTCGCCTGGGGAAAACACTTTACTGCCTTTACACTGAAATCATACAGGATTGTCCCAGACTGTCTCGTATCACGATTACTTGCAGTACGGAGACTCGCATTTCTTACTGTGGCTTCCCCCCTCTGACCTTCCTGACATGGTTGAGCCCTGTGGAAAGAAGTTCCAGCCACTTTAACCCACGGTATAATTGGACCACTCAAGTCCACCCTTCTGGTCTTAAAATGATTTTTCACTGACTGAATGATTTCAGCGGCTTCGAAAGACGACGCCAGATGATGTGCTTACCGTAGCTCCGTGACGAATGGGAGTGGGATCGGTACGTATGGGCTCGTGTAGCAAATAACCAGTAGGCAATAAGATGCTCGAGTTTTGCGTTAAACATTTTCAGGAAGTTCTACATTAGTTCAATTCAATTCAATTTATCAGCTATAAACCGTGTACCATAAGCACATTGGTTCCAGCACTATATTAGAGCAACTTTTAAATTTCGGGTGTTCTGGAAGCAAAATTATTCAGCTAACTCTGAAGGCAAGCATTCATAGAATCGTTTCATCAGTCGTGTGGGGTCCACCAGATATGCACACGAGGGGCCCTGAAACGTGAATTCGCGAATGTGTGTAACCATACCTTTAAAATTCAGTCACTAAGGTACGCCAGAACAAGTTCAATATAAGCTTTATCGATAACTATAGCGCGGTTTCCCGTGGGCTCTAGCCTCATATCGTCCAAATGGAATACAAAGAAACAAGGGCGATACAATGTCAACTGAAGAATTGCTACAGCCGGACGAATTTTCACACGTGAAGTGAAACTTGGTGTGCGTCTGATGGAAACTGAAGGCTAAGGAAGTGGAACAAGTCCAGAAAGCCAAGAATATCCGAAGATTACTTCGGCTTGTTTTCGCGACCGGTCCCCGGAATCCAACCGTGAACGAAATGAGCAAGGAACAAAGATGCGCGACCATCATCAATAAAAGATGACTCGACTTCTGAACCGAGCATTTTGAACAATCCCCGTTGCCAACTGCATTCACTCATTTCGATGCTACTGTGGTGGAATCCCAAACAATGAACCTGAGACAGCCCATGCACTCGGAGGTTTGTGTTCACTCGAGGACTCCAGAGTAGACTGTTCAAATGCGTGAGCACCTTCTTCAACTCCATACCAATAGCAATGCTTGACGGTCAATGTATAATTTTTGACAAATGGCATGCGAATCAACCGAATGTGATGGTTTGGTGTTACATGAAGGGAAACCACCTGCTTCGTTCACTTTGCGGCATTTGTTTGTGTGCATACATGGAGCCAACATGGGTTCTTCAAGTTGTTCTCCGATTATCCAACCAACGACAGTCGCGCCGTGTCCACAGACGGGGAAACAAAATTTTTCTAGACTCATAACATGAGTGTGCTTTGCCGATTTCAGTACGGTCTTTCGAGAACGTTATTCCCACCCTAACATCTTGCGACTTTTAGTAGACCAGGAAAGTAATTCTGTTTTGAAAGACGGATGAGACCGGTGAAGATGTCATTTAAACGATCCAGTGACAATACCTGAGGGTGACAGAAGGTACTGTAACTGATTCAAAAAGCAGGCACAACTTCAAATCAAATTAGATTCTTCTAATATTCTTCAAAATGAGTCGAAAACAGAGCATTTCTGACTCCATATGGGTAAATTAAAAGTCGGGGCGGAAGTGATGGAACAGGGATCAGATAGAAGCAGCACTTTTTTGCAAATACGATATGGTACACGACAAACTGCTACTCACTCCAGCTTGGGAATTTCAGCTCGAAGGACAGGAAACACATCATGTAACCGATGCTCCATTAGAGCGATCTTGATCCAAGTCCGTAGCTGAAATTCATCAGCTGATTTCAACAATTATCTCACCTTTGAGTGGTCACTTTGACAACGGCTGATAAGCTCGACTTTTTCGACACAACCTGGGCAAACTCGCTCACAAACATGTGATACGAGATCCCATGGATGAGCGGATCCACGAAACTGAAAATTGCCGCGCCCTTCGGAAAAAATAACCCCAACGGTAATAACAGACTCACGTTTCAGGCCATGATAAAATACATTTTCCAAAATAGTGACAAGATCATCCACTGCATAATAAAGCTCATCAAGCACAGTTTCCCCTGCCACTTGGCACAGAGACTTGATGACTATGCTTTGTGTTGAATGAGTACAAGAAACTAAAGGTACCAGGCGATACTTATAATATTTCGTCGCGAAATTGCCAATTCGGTAGTTCCGCTGTCGTTCATAAACAAGGAATCAAGATGCAAGATAGCTTCTGAGCTGAAGGATGACGAACTTTCAACCGATAATGGGCCGTCACACTGAAACAAAAGAATACAAACTGAATAGTTCAGCCCTAGAATGGTAAGACATTCGGAACTAGATACAAACGGTACTTGCAAAACAGCAAACCAGCCCCATGAATATACTGCATTTAAACTACTCATGTCAGGTGATCCATGACGACAGTCTTCTTTTAAACGTCGGACTTTGTCCAGAGACTGGGTACCGCGACAATCGATGGCTCGTCATTTGGTGAACGTTTGGGAGCTCGAGTGCCCGCCTGTGGCGAAAATAACAATGGCACAAGTCCTCTTCATAAGTTTACGCCTAGTTTGTGGAACATTCGACAGGAATGTTACAGTCAACATGTTGGATGCACAGTGTTGCCCGATGGCTTCATTGGAGACCTGATTGACCCACCTTAGGCTACTGGATTTTGGATGATTGCACTGTGGTTGCACCATCTTGAATACGCAGTGCAGGACAGATACCAGCCTGACAGAAGTGAAATCTGGTTCAGGCGTTGATATGCGTCATGGATGAAAACCCATTCTTCAGCTGTAGAAATGTGAAGACTTAGCCTCATCGAAGTACCACGGCTTGTGTCCATCAGAGAGCTAATTCGACCTGAATGCACAAAGCTTCCCTTATCAGGTTGCTCAGTGTGTAGAGAGCTCACAAACTCGCTACCCTGCTGCCTTAAAGTCACACTCAGATGCTCAAAGTCTAAATGCATTCTCGAGAAAAATAGAACTAGCTGCTAAACTTAAGAACCCCTTCCCTCCGCATAAAACATGAATGCCAAAAACAGGACGCCTATGGGTGGGTGACGCACATTCTTCTGTCCCAGAGATCAATACCGTCGAACTGCGATGTAAATATGAGAAAACCAAAATGGGATGAGATTCAACTTAATCTAGTCCTATCTCGTTCCATGGCTGATGACGTATTTTGCTTTCAGTTCCTCCGCCACACATCCAGATTGACCCCAAAATACCCCAAGCTTTTCTGCTGTCATCCCAGACAGCCATCTGTCTTCCACTCTCGTTTCTTTTTCACAAGCTGTCACTGGACTGCCTAAAAGTTGGACGCGTTATGTTTCAGGTTGTGAAAATAATGGAAGATTTGGCTCGGAAAGTACAGGCTGAACAAAAACACGACAACCTTTTGACGAACATACATACGTGCGATCAAACAGTCCGCAGCAAACAAATTTTAGCACGCAAAAGGTGACAAAGCTGCTATGCGGGCCCCATCCTGAAGAGATTGACTCACAACAACACCGATGTTTCGTAACATATTTCATAATAATTTGCCAGGTCAAAGGTTAACAACGTCCCTACCTGGGCTAATATGAATCGAAAATAACACTCTCTTCGGCAAACGATGATCTCGCATGCGCAATACACGGCTCAGCCATTACAGTTCCTGGCCCTGGATGCATTCTTCGACTGAAGTCTTCACTGAACAACCCAACACTCGTCTTCTAATTGCCTCTTTGAGCATTTGCCGGCACCATCCTACATGAACTATGGTTATGAGACAACGGCTTTCAATAATCTGAATACATCTCAGTTACGCTGCTCGCAGAGGCTATGCCTCACAGCCGCACAAAATACCCTGTACTGTAACCTGATACATAAATCCCTAGAAATTGAGGGACACACCGTTTCGCCACAATCGGTCTCAAATAAAAAAACACCACCCGAGTCCTAGAGATGCATTCATTGACATCATCTGTAACACTACAATGGGAACTATAACAACTCCCAAAGCATGCAAAACGCTGAACAACCTAGGAAGCAAAGTGAGCAAAGCCCGTACCAAAGGTCGGGTGACTAGAGTCGCTGCATCCCGAAACACCGTTGGCTTTTTCTTCTCCTCGAAGACGAGAACAACATAGTCCACATAGTCCAGACCGACAAGTTTTCATCATCAGCTATTTGAATACCAGAAGTCTGGTGACCTAATTTTGGCCACATAAGCTTGTATCTCAAAAGTAAACAGAAACGGCGGAAGTGTGGATCCTTTTCGGGCACCACTTCGTGTACGGAAGTTTTCGGAGAGCACCCCGTATTTTGTCACATACCCGCAAGTCTGAGAACACAACAGACGCATTACTGTTCAAACTTGCCGAGGATGCATGGGTCAACTAAGTCAAATGTGCTTAGGACATCCAGGCATATTACACCGTGGGTCTTATAAAGAACCCACATATGGAGGTGTTCTGGAATATGAGAGAGTGCAACGTGGCTCCAAGACCAGAATTTAGCTTGCTGCTCCCGCGTCAATCCTCCATGGGTGATGGCGGACAATGGAAACTTTTGTTACGACTGAGGTTATGCGGCCCTTCTACATCATCACCATCATCATAATCATCGTCCACCACCATCATCATCATCACCATTATCAATCAATCAATCATCAATCCACCATCTACCAATCATCCATCATCCACCATCAACATCATCGACATCATGACGTCAGTCTTCAACACTGATGCTTCGTTGCCGTGTGTGACTTATTTGAAAACCTTATTTTAAGGGAATTAATGCTAGCTTAATGCAACCATTCCAAGGTGCCTACACCCCCAGACACTTCCAGGCAATCTGGATAGAAACTGACAAGATCATTACTGACATCGATTAGTAACCATATCTCGCAGCGTTTCCAACCAGGCGCTGTGAGGATCACGCGGTCCCTACTCTAAAAGGCTAGTAGCACC
This sequence comes from Opisthorchis viverrini, assembly GCF_000715545.1. Taxonomy (NCBI): domain Eukaryota; kingdom Metazoa; phylum Platyhelminthes; class Trematoda; order Opisthorchiida; family Opisthorchiidae; genus Opisthorchis; species Opisthorchis viverrini. The sequence continues at coordinate 341,784 of NW_008752089.1, read as the reverse complement.
GACGGCACCCAAGCGTTTCGTAATCTCCTCTTTACCCTTCTGTTAGGTCAAGGGTTGGTTACACCGCTGCTTCCACCCTTTTTAATTGGGCAAACGACGGTACGGCAAATGCAATACATGGCCCAACCAACATAGCTTCTGGTGCTAGACACGTTCTTCAACGAAAGTTCCTGTTGCACAACCAAAATCTTGCCTTCTGATTGCCTCCTTACAGAATATCCAACACCAAACTACACGAACTGTGGTCTTGAGGCGATTGTCGAACACCTTAATACGTCTCAGCTCCGCTATTAAGACAGGCAAAGCCTCACGGAAATACAACAAAACATCCCGCACTTTAACTTGATACACACTTCACCTGAGATTCACGGATATACCGCTTTGACGCCATATATGTGCCAAATTAGCAAACGCCACCAGAGCCCTGTACATTCGTGAATCTGACACACTACAAGCACAATTAACACAACTTCCACAACTTCCGGTGCCTCTTCCTGGGTTGTAAGTGGAGTATTCAGTGACTGCATTCCTAGGAGCATAACCTTACACTTTGTGGATGCAAACCGCATGCCAGTTCATCCAGAAACAGACTACGCGGCACCCACTACGGGCGCGATTTTTTAAAGTGGACACCGCTACCGATGGTGCATAGCTGCGCTGGAGTCTCCTCACAGAAACAAGCAGGTAGATCAAACCGAGTCCCTGGTTATTTCAGTTCCACCCCTTAACAATGCGCATGTGTCGTCCGAAAGAAGAGTTCAACCAACCAATGGAGGCGAAGAAGCTAAGGGTATAGCTGGTCACAGTCCTGAAGTCCCAGCAGCCAGGAGTTCCAAAGATTACATCAACAGAGAGAAGAGCGCTAAACATCCTAAAACGGGTGGAAAACATAGTGATTACAAAGGTGGATAAGGGTAAGGCCACTACAGTCATGAACAAGAATGACTATCTACAGATAGTCAAGGAACACATAACTGGGGTTCCATACTGGTAGATCGACAATGCGAATGTCATATCCATCATGAATACGAGTAAAGTTGAAGTTGGCAGGTATTTGCGGTTCGTGATAAACCATTTAGGGCAAGGCGATTGGCACCAATTGTACCCCCAAAAGTGCGATCTAACCACGGCTTTATGGCCTACCGAAAATCCATAGACCATATGTTCCGGTGGGACCGATAGTAAAAGGAATAGGGTCCCAGTCGCGAGCTGGCCAGATTCTTAGCAAGTATTCTAAAACGCTTAACCGGGATATCTAGTACTTACGTTAAGAATCCACATGACTTTGCTAACAGAGAAGCGGGTGCAACCGTTGAATCAGATGACATTCTTGTAAGTCTATGTTAATTCGTTATATACAAATGTACCAAAAGGGGACTTTAGAAATAGCCAAACGACCACTACTAGCGGACACAACTTACGGTAGATGAAATAGTGGAAGACATGAAAGCATACCTGAATCTCGCTTCGGCTTAGACTCAGTGGTTTACACTCATGAACAATATCTGGCAACGGGATCTCCAATATTCCTGTTTGGCAAGTATATTTATGGAAGAATTCAAACAGAGGGCTTTAGCCGGATTCCCATACCCAACTAAGATATTCAGGCTTTATATAGGCGACACTTTCGTCGTGATGAAACGATACAAGTTCAGCAAGTTCTACAACTATCTAAATGGACAGAGTCCATACATCAAATTACGTATGGAAATGGAGTAACCTCTGGCACATTGTTTTTTTAGGCGGTATGACGCATAAAGTCGGAAGAAAAGTAAAGAACACAATGTATGAGAAGCCAACCGAAACTGGGGCAGTCCTGAACAATTCATCTGTCCATCCGAAGTCGGTGTTCGTCAGTATTACCTCATCACTGTTTAGGCGCGTAAGAGCCCTGTGAACAGAATTTGATCGGACAGCAGCCCAAATTGAAGCAAAGAACGAACTTCGTGCTAGGGATATCCAGCTAGCCTGGTTAGGCATCAATTACGAAGGGTGCTGGTACCAGCAGCGAGACCCAACAGGGAATGGCTCGGAACCGCTGTTATTTCATATAAACCTGAAATGTCGGAGGTCATCCGAAGAATTCTAAACACGGCTAACATAAGAATAGCTTTACAGAGGGGAAACACTGCACTCTACACTGATGCAATTGAAGGATCGTCTTTCCGCAAACAAAACTAGGGACTGTCTACAAAATTAAGTGTAACGACTGCACAAAGGTCTCTATATGACAGACGACCAGGGAACTTCGCATCAGAATCAAAGACCATAGTAGAAAAATAAACAGGCCGCCAAGAAACGTGGATGAATATCAAGCGTCACTGAAAGACTCGACAACTGAAGAACACGCACTGGACACGGGACAAAATACTTAGAAAATGTTGAGGTTTTGTGGGGACGACTACGGTCCACGTTACAGAGACTAATAACCGATGCGATAGAAATCACTGAGCATCCCAGTGTTGACAGAATAGAACGCGCAGAACTAGCAAACGTGTGGAGAACGTGCTTGGATCAGTCAAGCTAAGACGCGTTGGTGAGCGACTATCAGAAAGAGTAGTCATCATCTGAATTCCACCTAACCTTACTCACCTCCCCTTCCCCAAGTAAAATGTCGAAACGCCCACAAGCCCACGAAGACCAAGGAAAATCTACTAGTTGAATCCGCGGTGGATAATCAATTGGGGCACCCTGAAGTGGGATTCAGCAACAAAAGCCAACTGGATCTGATTCGAAACTGCTCCAGCCCATCAATTCAAGATTTTGGCAACCACGCTAACTGACAGGGGCCGTTAACTGACACTCAACATTGACCTATGGTGATAGTCGGAAAAGGACGTCCTTCTCCGACGGAGCACTCCGTCTGCCTAATGACCTGGTGATCTGCTCACCTGGCCTGACGAGGCATATGTGTCAAGGGCGGAATGTTGCCCGATTAAAAACCACAGGTTGTTTACGAATCCGTCCTGAAGCATAGAGAATTTTTCAGCAGCAAACCCGTTTTAGTGCCAAGCAGCGATGCCACCAAAAGGCAGTAAAAGCGATGAGGTACTGATAAGTTACCCGAACCCAAATAGGAGCAGTCATAAACCTAACAAGCTGTGATGAGTTCCAAAGTATTACTGCAATTCCAGAATCCAGCCTAGAGGCAGAAGTTTGCCATGAGCCTGGTGGCAAATCGGAAAATACGTGAATCCTCGCGAAGGGGCTAGAGACGCCATGCCATAAATGCTGGAGCCTGGTTGGTTGACACTCTGCCAATCATGGTATGAATTAGTCGGCCAGTTACGGGCTCTCGACAAATCCGTTCAGTCAGTGCGACATTCGGTTACCTATAGCGGCTCACCAACCTCCCTACCTGTGTTGCAAATCATGCACTGGAAATCAAGTTGCGGTTTGGATAGAGTAGTATATTGCTTAGAGGGTGGTCAGCACGCACTTTACGGTGCCACCCGGAGCATTCTTCGCACCGTCCAACGCTGACTACATGACGGCCAAATTCTCGAAGCTGACAGCTTCAGGAACTTGAGGACATGTTCTTCGGAAGTGCACGAATGGTTTCAAAAGATCAAATGTTTACAGGCCTCGGTCCAGAAACCACCAGAGAATTAGTGCCTAAAAGTAATTGAGAGCAAGGAATCATGAAGAGAGTTAAAGAGTAATAAATATTGACCCTCTGAACTTTACGTAATGAAGAGCCCTGCAAGTATCTGGACAGGACCGTGACGGGCACGGTGGGACGAGATATGGCAGGACCTGCTGCGGCTGAAAGGCAGTGTACTGCGCAGGACGGGCCAACACACACACAATACTTAACGACAGAAGCTAACCCTCCTAGGGATTCTGCCACCGAAAATCGTGGCTGCATTTATCAGTTTTCAAATGGCGGGCAGAATGTTGACTTCAGTTCCGGTTCGATTTTTCGTTCACAGTGGCAACGTCAGCGGAGTAGCAGACCTTGTAGGATCTGCGTACAGTGTAGCACTTGTAAACTGCTCTTTTTCATGCTCAGTATCATCTTCTTTTTTCCCATCATTATCAGTTACATCGCTGTACAAAAGTTTGTCTTACTGAAATACAACCGCTACTGCCCGCGCGTTGGCTCCAACGTGACTTTGAGACTTTTGCTGAGTGACTGTTGTTGTGACCGCCGGTTGGCTATAATTGACTACTGCTAACACTAAACGTGAACAAACATTTCAGCTACAAACACTGGACTAATATATTCACGCTTGTGGAATAATATTTCGATCACCGGAGATCTGGGATACCAGGAAGATAGAACTATTCTTGGTGTGGTGGTTCAACGGAATACGGAACTCCGGAATCTCCTATTTGGAACTGTGAGTCAAGGTTTACTTGTATTTTTCTCTTGTGACTTTGTATCTGGCTTACACCAGTAATTTGTTCAGTTCACTAGAGACTCCATAGGGCCGTTAACCACTACAACAGCACAATTCGGATGATTGTACAAGATCGCCACATTAGCTTACGGGACTGTCGAAAGTAGAGAACAAAGTGACTGTCAATGAAAAGAAGAAATGGCAGTAAGCTTTTTAGGTGTTTGTGTGGTTGAGATACTTCATGTAACTAAATGTCTAGCTTCGGTTTAAAATCCTTTACCATCGCGACTGCTGCCACATTAGTTGGTAACTTATCCCAGAACCTAATGCGTTTCGCAGAAGAGAAGCACTTGCGTTTGAGTAAAGCCCTTCATTATGGATTTTCAGGTAGCGCCCATGAAGCTGGTTACTTTTAGTTTGCCGATAGAACAGTGGGTTTCTCGTCTATTCCTGAGTATATCACCTATCCAGTGGCCTTCCAGTGAAACCCTTCTGGGTTGTCTGCGTACTCCAGCCCCATGTATTCCCGAACTTATCCGCCGGAACCTTGTATACAGGCGCTATGCCCCCTTGCGGTCATCGTGTCTGCCTGGGGTCATTCAACTGCGCTATGAGAATGAACAGTAGGTATGGCTCAGCGTAGCAAGTAGAGCTTCCAGACTTCCACTGCAGTATCAGATTGACGCCTGAGACGATTCAAGGAACTGCCAGAAATATGAATTCAAATTTTTCTTTTCCTGGTGGGCTTACATGCTGCGGTACACACTGACCCCCACATGGATCATTTTTCCTACGGCTCTTCTGAATTGTCCGTAAGACAACGGTATTCCTGAATGTTCATGCCTATTTTAGAGTCCACTCACACGTGATTCTTTTCCCGATCGCATTCCCCCAGGTTCTCCGCGCTGGTATTTTATGTATGCTGGGCGAGGGGACTCCGAGACGGTATTCAGTGAAATGTTCTCGATGCATGGGATTGAAATCAATTTATCCTCCGTGTTGTTGAGGTTTACCCACTACGTCTTCTCAGATTTTTAAGCAAAGCTCCACAGAAGACCGTTTCATTGAAACAGTTTGGCTGTGGCTCCAAGGTGGTGAAGTATGTTTCGGTTCACTAGAAACTTACTTGGGTGAAGGCTTGCTTGTGGTGACAAGTGTTTGCTATGGTGATTTAGGATTTGAGTTGGGGGAGCTTCAGTGCAGACGTTAGGTTGTTTATGAATTTTGCCAGCCAAGTGATGACTAATCCCAAAAATACCGGTGATCCGTCCTCTTATTACTTCCATGAAAAACCCACCGCAATACCACAATATTCGCATTTAAAGACAAATTATGTACAATTTTTACAGCGAAGCAATTATTGAAGAAACAGCAATTGGACGCCTCCGAGAAGTCAAAACATTATCAGCCTAAAAATAGAGGAAGAACAACGTATAACGAGCCCGTAAACAAAGGGTATTTTTAAAACGACCAAAAGAACACCAAAAACGCACAACGTAGCAAAAGCACTGTCAAAGAAAAGGGAAAGTTCAAAACATTTATGGAAATCAGCCTTGTATAAGAAATTCCGTTTGAGGAATTGGGCGCACAGAAGTGTTCCGCGAAATGTTCCACTAAAGTGAACGATAACCATTAAAAATAACGAATACTAACTTGCTGATAGAGGGAATTGCCAGTTCTCAGTGGAAGATCGCAAAGGAAACATTCAAATTCAAGGGCTCATCTAGTTCAGATCAAGCGGGAAAAATGAACTAACGTAAATATACTAGAATGTAACTCTTTTAGAAAAACCCACTACAAGGCAACCTGAGATGACGCCATCATATGAGTCTCTCTTACGCGATGTTCTCTGGGGCATCCACCGAACGAACTGTCGATAAAAACCCCCGAGTACGCAAAACTACGGGCAAAATCTGTCATGGGAGAGTGTCTCTAGCCGTTGACAATCTAGACTGGGGAAGGATTAAAGCACTGGAGTTTAAGCGGTAAAAAATACCCCACATGAACGGGCCAACTGCCCTACCGAGACAGGGAAATTAGAAGAAGGAATGAAGAAATGAAAATACTGGGTGCCCAATTGGCCACTGCAATCAAATCAAGACCTGCTGAAAGTATTTGTTACCATTCGCAAATGAAAAGGACGGATTAGAAAATGTGAGCAAAAACAATTATAACCGAAAGCCCGATACACATCATCCGTGGTCGGGTGTTGATCTGCTGACTTCCTGTCATAGAGCTACTGCTTTGGAAAGACTCACACATATTGCCTTGGAACGCGTGTTCCACCGGTATCTAGGACGCTTCAGACAAGGCTATATGCTTCGATCTGATGGAATATTATATATCTGTAACGCCCTCTTCGCGACTGCCACACAATTACCCGTTCAGACTCCTTAGGCTCCGCTAAACCCGAGGGCATATCATCTATCATGCTGAAACTGAACTACTTAACGTTTACCCAAAGAAACTGGTCAAAACTCTCAATGATGACCGTAGGTGTTCTGCTGATTAAGGAACTTGGCCGTGGGCTAGACGCACACCCAAAATTTCTCTGAAACCGTGGTTTGAAGGAGGAAAACTTTAACATAAAGTTTTAGCATTTGATGGTAAATTTTTGGGCGTATGAGATCTTCCCAAACGGCCGCAGTCTTGTTGAAAGTTGTTTAAATCTACTCAATCCCCACGATATTCAAGACCCGGGATATTCATATTCTAAATGGCTGCTATGGCTGAGCAGGTGAATGCGGAGGATGATTTTGTGGAGAATTTAGCTCGTCAAATTTTCTTCTCATTCAATTCATTTCAAGTCCGTTTGAAAGAGTACCAGACAGAACATTACGTTGTTTTCGTCCATATAAGCTTCAAAAAGTGCAGCAATTCGCTACTCTTGCATGAAAAAGCCTTCCACCGTTGCAGCAGACATCCCTGCAGACGGAACAGAAGCCGTGGAATTCGTCGCACCTAGTAAGTTCACAGTTGAATATGTGTACATTGTACCACACGTCGTACTGATTGGCCGGCAATGTTCCATGTTCGCCGGTACCATGACTGTTTGAGGGTTATTTCCTACTACCTGGAGCACAACCATCCACGCAGCAAGNATTTTTGACAGGCTCCCCATCAACCGGCGACTGACAAATGATGAATTAAAGGAGTGTTCTACCCTTTTGAAATACGATGCTCCGTCATCGGAGATTCGGCAGTACGTCGCCGACCACTTTGGAAAGGTACTCACTATCAAGGATGTGCGTAACTATTGCGTCAAATGTCGACCCTCATTGTTAATCAGGTCGTTGGTTACCATTTAGTCGGTTTCTTGGATGACATGTCGACCACCATAGCCAAGTTTCGCGAGTGCGGTCGCATGCCGCTGATGGAATGGGAGGGCGGCAGATGAGGTCACCTGTGCTTTTCTCGATCAGTGGCGTTCGACTTCAAACGACGCTGTTCCATGTGGTCTCTGTGGCCGGCCAACTGACCCTGCTGTTTCTTGGTGTCAACGTGATCGAGTTCCATATCACCGTTATTGCTGCGGCAATGAGCCCTGCACGCTGTGTGGAAAAAATCTTCAGGCACGTCCACCAAGTGACTGCAGATGTATAAATTAAACTATTCCCATTAGTTGCCGGGCAGTCTACCTAACGGTCAGCTAAAAGAGTTTTCTTTCATGTTGATCTTGATTGTTCCATGGAGGACAAGCCGAGTCTGCACCGTAAGACAGTCATAATAAAGGCGTTCTGTCCAATTTCGGAGTTGATGGAGACTCATGTTGATATTGTTCCATGGAGGACAAACCGAGTCTGCACCGTAAGACAGTCATAATAAAGGCGTTCTGTCCAATTTCGGAGTTGATGGATGGAGGTAATTTGAGGCCTAATTTCTTAGCTTAGCGCTTTGTAGACCTCGCTTTCGACATTTATCCCTCGGTAATGGGAATAATGAACCACCAAGTAAGCAAACAGATAAAATTCAATTACACCCAGATGCTTAAATGCTGTTCCCTTCCCGAAATTGCTTGCCAATTTTCCGTTTCAGAGCCTTGTCCCGTGAAGTGGATCTCAGGAAAATGAAAAATGGAGTAACCACCAATTAAGCTTGTATCAGTGATGCCAATGAATAAAATGCAACTCACCAATGGTGTTTTCGTAAATTCGTGGCGGGCGCATTATCGGCGCGTGGAGTTACGAGAAAAGAGCACCGTCGTTTGGCCATTGTATCACGTTGCCGTGCCTAGGTGAGGCCCCATAATCTGCGTCGCGAATAGCAATTACCCTAAGTAGTCGAGGTGAGCGACAGCTCATTGTTTCGGGTAATGGAGGGAGTGGTCGGAGGGGTACAATCAAGAGTGGGAGTTGGGAGCGCGCTATCAAAATGGGTGGTGATTGCAATCTGACAGGCGATGACCACCGTTGATCGTTGGGTTAGTCTATTATGTGTTGCCGGGGCATTATGGTTAGCTACGAGCATGTGTGCGGGCCTGGCAGTTACTATAGGTAGACACGTAGGTTACGTCGACTACAGTTGTAATGTTCACTGAAGGTAGTAAACATAAACGGCATTGAGTAAGTATGAGTATGACGATTAATAGCCAAGTTAGGCGACTTCGAGTGCAGCTGTGAGTATAACAGGCTGTCAGTTTACGCTATCATCCATAGTTGAGTCCTTGTTTTTACTGGTCGGCATATATATTAGATTGATGTTTAATGTACGTAGCGAAGATAAGCGGCATCGCGTATAGTATGAAAGACCGTCAGCTTTATACTAAGCGTTGCACATAGACTCAGGTGTTGCAATTACGATAAACAGCCAAGGTAGGCGATATCAACTGCAGTTACGAGTATGACGGGCAGCCGTTGGTCGCTAAGATGTCATGCATATTTGGAACCTGGTTTCTATCGACCCGCATAGATCCTGGCTCGGTGATTACTGTAGGTATTAGGCAGGTACGACAGTGAAGATAGGTGTTTAACACTGATTTCATGCTCTCTAGGATGATATAAGCAGCAGACATAAGCGAGAGCACGCACATTTATGGGTATGACGGGTCATCGTTGGCAGTTAAATCAGGACAGTTCGCATTGCCGAGGCCTACTAAAGAGCTTCGCACTGATGGTTACTGTAGCTAGCGAAGACAAGCGAGATCGCTTATAGTTAACGGTATACAGGACCGCCTTTGAACATCGGGTTGTGTTACTGTGCATAGGTTCAGTCTCATTATCAAAGTTGCACATAAACGCGGGCCTAGCAGTTACAACAAGTATTCGAGATGAGTGAAAACTAGTAGAGAAACGAGTACAAGGCGCCGTCGCAGCTCATTGAATTGGGCCGCCGCGCATATGTGGGGGACCTTAATTAGCGTCGCACATAGACACGGATCCAGCAGCTACAATAGGTAGTCGAGGTGAGTGACAATGACTACCGTCATCGTGGTGACCGCTTTATGGTTGGTGGTCACCACCTATAGAACGTCATAGTTATAATAGGAAAGAAGCCCACAGCATTCTGGTAACACTATTATCCACAAGCTAGTTATGCATATCTGGGAAAGGGGATCATCCACAGATGTCCCTCGCACTGCAAATGCAAGTTTGTGCTGTTATCTAACTTTATTGCACTTTATGGAACATGAGATCCATGGGGAAAATGTGTTGTGAACAGGTTCACCAAACAAAAATGGCCTATTTGTTAAATCTGAGTTGTCCAAAGCAAACAAACGCCTGCGACTGATCCTATAGGGTGGCAGTTGCATTAAATACTCTTAAGATGTTATTTTATTCTTCAAGAACACCGAAGAATGCCAAAATATGCTAAAGTGCGTTTTCATGTTTTATGTCTCGT
>NW_008752089.1:316849-331343 GCF_000715545.1 Opisthorchis viverrini | reverse complement strand
TGATGCCAATGAATAAAATGCAATTTGCCAATGGTGTTTTCGTAAACTCATGGCGGGCGCATCATCAACGCGTGTAGTTATGACTATGGAGTGCCGTCGTTGGCCATTGTATTACGTTGCCGTGCATAAGTGAGGCCCCATAATCTGTGTCGCGAATAGCAGTTACTATAAGTAGTCGAGGTGAGCGACAGCTTATTGCTTCGGGCAATGGAGGGATTGGTCGAGGGGGTACAATCAAGATTAGGAGTTGAGAGTGCGCTATCAAAATGGATGGTGATTGCAGTTTGACAGGTGATGACCACCTTTGATCGTTGAGTTAGCCTATTATGTGTTGCCGGGGCACTATGGTTAGCTACGAGCATGTGTGCGGGCCTGGCACTTACTATAGGTAGTCACCGACGCACTTCGACCGACGGTATCTCGTGGTTTAGCAGGGTCCCTTATGAGCCCGAATCACCCCGCCTTAACAGTTGGCCTAGAGGCAGTCAGTAGCCAAAAGCTTAGTCGCCTTAGAATTATGATCAAGATGGTGGGGGTCATTGAGTAATGGTCCGTGCCTCCTTAGATGAAACAGCCGTGGACAACCGGTACTTTACTGGCTGTTTGCCATGCGCTTGACCTGTGCTGTTTCCTGATTCCTCGAATTTTGCTCGATTTTGAGGGCAGCCTGCTGCATTTGTAATACGCACACTAGTAGGACAAGACAGTATGGGCCCCTTTCAACCCTTCGTGAACATTAGGTAACATCCCACGTTGCAGGATGTTCCATGGGTATCCAACCATTATGCCAGTTGAGATTTTTACAGTTGAGTTCAGCGTAACATCAGCTTGAAAATTTGCCTGATGAAATTTCCAAGTATACCGATATTACGCCAGTGCGGAATTCACGAAAGAATCCATGGTGCCAATTACACGGGCCACAACAGGTAACGTCTCTCTGCACCACAGACAAATCCTTTTCCTCCGCACCGAATAACCACCAGAGCAGGTTACCTAGGGGATACCATATTTGCCCAATTCGAGCGCACGTTAAATATTTCTTGGCTTCATGCATAGAAGTGTTTTGGCTGTATATGGCACACTAAAGTTCTTTGCGTTTAGTATAATATATTTGTTCTTCCTCCTTTGCGTGCCCATTCACCCTGAAAATTTTGCTGCAAAAGAGGACGTCCTGTTTCTTATGGTCGGCGGCCTCACACATTACGTACTCTATCTGGCAGTTTATAAACCTGATGATGATGATTCGCCGTAACCTTTGTGTACGGTAGCTATTAAGGAGGCTCGGTGAAACCTAATTTTTGTTGATCCTATATCAAGTTGTTAAGCACACCCCCTAAAACTTGCTCTATACTACTGATGTGCACGACCTATTACAAAACTTTCATGCCCTGCAGCAATACATCAAAGTGTAAAATATCATGGCTGGCGTGTGTAGGAACTCGCACGACATTTGGTTACACTGTAGAGCCCCGGAAGCCACCCTGATTTCTCAACGTCACGTTGGTCGCTTTCTGTGAAGCTATTCAGTCTTCGAGTCCGCCTTTGGTAAACGCAAACGTTGTCCAACCTGAAAGCAGCGAAAAATGCGAAAAAACTTGTTTTGATTTCGTTTCCTGGTGGGTGATAATTTTCCGCTATCCAGAGCTTTCACGTCGCCCTTCCCAGATGAATGCATTTACTCCCTATATATTCCCCGGTCATTGGGTTGCCCCTCATCTTAATGAAAGTTAAACGAACAGTGTTTAAAACCGTCACAGTACCGGGAGCTGTAAGTGAAACGTGCTGGCTGAACAAAGACCCTATAACGTTTTGGTGAACACAACACCAACGCGACCAAGTGCCTTGCGATTAAGAGATGTCAGATGGGGCAACCAGAAATGTGTATTGACGGACACGGAAATGAATGCCTGCGCGTATAGTGGAAGATTTTGCTAACCAAAACAAATCCCCTGCACATACGGTCACAGAAGTTCTACACCCAATTCCTGTTTTGTAGGCTTTAGGGCCCGACATAATACCGGATTCCAAGCAATCGTCGGACAATCTCGAAGATGTAGCAGTAGCGACGTTTGTTTATATTCGTTTTCACTGATTTCGTATTGTCCGAAATTGGGGCGCTTTTCTGTGTTCAGTACCGCAACACACTTGCACACTCGGAGTAGCATCTCAATTCTCCCTCGTTCCTCTAACACACTGACGGACTCGCACCGCAAATTTACTAACCCGGTCACGCTATGTTTGGCACGTTTTCCAGAAGCTAAGAAATAAACTTATTATAGCTTACTTGTGCTTCTTATTTGGGAATTCATGTAGTCGAGGTCTGATATGACTGCACCGTCTCAGACACGTAACTGTCCAAATAATTACTCTCTCCAATCTCCACCCTTGGGCTGTCTCTAGATTGGGGGGCGCTATTCAAATGTGTGATCTGAGCTTAGGTGCCATACATCAAACGTAAGAGACGGAGGCTCATTATAAATGAGTTCACACCATTTGCGGACCGCGAAAACTTAGCGCCAAAACGGGCGACCCAGAGTTGTCTATCATAAAATTTTCCTTCATTTTTCCCATTCACTTTCCACACCAATAGGCGAGCTAGGGTATCAGAAAATCACGTTTCCTTCACTTACCTTTATGCCGTAAAGTGCACGGTGGCTACTCACCAAATTCTGGAATGGTTGGTCTTTGAACTCGTAAAGTAATGACGTCAGCTTTTAGTCTACCATATGGGCCCCATATTGGCCCGTTTATCCACATCTCGAGTGGGTTAGGCACAGTTACCTGCTAAAAACTGCCAACTCTTAGGTATCCCGAATCCGTGGTTAAATCTCACCAATAATTTGGTTCACAAAGAATTTCTTATGTTCTCTCAATCAGGAGAAATCAGCCCTGTGAGATGTGTTTTTGCAGATGCTGAGGAGGATGTTGGAACGGGAGAAGTGGACGGAGTTGTTTCTATTACGGAGGCATCACCGGATCGTGGGCATATCGGTAACCCAGACCACTTCGAGTTGCTTATGTCAAAAAAGCGATTGAAGTCATTCAGGCGAACCGGGGTAGATGTGAATGATGGATTTCCTTTGGGAAAGATCAAAGACTCGCCTCCGGTGGATTGATTACCGTCGGCCCTTCCACGACCTGAATAGTTCGAAGTAAACCGTCTAGAAAGCTGGCCGGATTTTTGAGTTGTATGAACCCGTAAATCACCGGATGCTGGACACTAGAAGCTCTTGTTTGTTCAGAAACAAGAATTCAAGTTAGTTTGTCGCATTTCGTCCTCATGTGGGAGCGCTACAGACAAGTGGGTGTCATTTTGGGAGAGTTTTCATAGTGGAAGTTGTCGATGACGAGCTTTGTGAAATATGCCGACCGGAGATGGACAAAACATCAGTAGCTGCTGTGTCCACTGGCGCTGACTGTCCGATGCTTGCTCATCAAGAGCGGCCCGGAGGGTTATATTTCCCTTTACTTGAGGAGCTTCATGGAAGATACACAAATTAAGGGTTTTCAATAAAGCGGCCAGAACTGCGCTGTTTTTAAGAGTTACTCAGCGACGGTTTCAAAATTTTCGCGGAAAATCCTCATTCCTTATTTTTGAAGTTGCGCTAATCTGACCTCGTGTTTTGCACACCTGAAGCATTCAAGTACACGGCTAATGATGTCCAGTGTGCGCGACAGACATTCGGACTTCTGATCTTAACCAAAACTTTATAATACAATAACTTCTGCCTGTCGAGTTGTTGCGTAGAGCAGCGACCTTCGTGCCCTGGTGGTATGTATTTGGTGTATTTCGGAAACTGGCTGACTTCAATTCAGATGTCTCAAAATGCAGTAGATACTGTAGACGGGCAGTCGTCAGAGGAATTTCAGGAGCAGCAACTGCGATGGCAACGGATCTGCGTGAAGTTTAATGTGGTTAGTATTCAACTCTTAAATTTTCTTGGTAAATGCTTATTGTGGTATTAAGAATAGAAGGGCTGAAGTATAATTTTTGGTTCTTACTTCACGACTTATGGTGCTCGCAGGCAAAAAACTATGGAATGTGGCCGCCAGAATGACGTACTCGCGATCTAACACCTGCTTGTTCCTACAAGTCATCCTGGAACACGGTATCTCCTACAATCCAAAGTTCATAATGTGCTTTTACAACCTTCACACTTATCAATACTCTCCGGGACTTCCGTGCTCTCCTTGGAGGATTTTTGCTCCGACCTGTCCGTAAGTCAACGATAATTCCAAACACACGAAAGCTTGATTGGAAAGTTCGATGCGGTTATCAGGTTTACATTAGTTTCCACATAATACGTCCGTGGAAACAAAAATAAAGCTCGTGAGCATTTCACTTTTCATTTGGTTGCTCAGACTACAAACGTCTTTTGCTATACTGAGGTATCTGCTGCAATAATCTTCGCTGTATTGACACCGTTGTCGTGGCGGCGCTTAGCTGTACACTGCAAACTCCGTAAACTGGCGTAATTTGTCCGTTGTCCGATTGAATTCAGTTTTGCTTTCGACCGCGAGGACATGTAAAAATGAACAGGTTTTCATTTTTGTACCGCGCAATCACTATGCATAAGGCTTTTTGAAAAGATCTGTTTATTCACATTGCTGAGTAAAGTTCAACTACCTCAGCTTCAATAAGGCAGTAGCCTGCGGGCTCACCGGCGTACTTTTGAATACGTTTCTACGGTACTACCCGGATCCCGTCATACTTTCTAAATCGTTGGAAAATTTTGACGGGCGTGTGTGAAGAACGTAGGTCCTCCTCAGATTCGCGCGGACAGAATTTGCAATGCGCTTTTGAGAATTATATGAGAATTCCAGGTTTTATAACTGGTAACACTATTGTACTTTATAACGTAACGAACGGACGTACTTTTAGCACATCCTGCTGCTTTTCTCGTGCCAGATCGAACAACGACACTTGACCTCGATTTCAGATACCCTCGGTCCGGTCTCATTATTCTGGAATTTTTAACAGGTTAATTATCGGTCGCTTCCTCGTTACACCCACTTGTTTGCACTGTGCCTGTTGTCTATCCCTCTACCGCCTCAAACAAAACCCTGCGAACACGCTAAGCCAAGTTACAATATGCTCGAGTGCCAGGAAACCTAGTTGAGTTCATAATCAAGTGTCAGACATTGGTAGCTTTTTCTTGGGCCCTTTTGAGAGATCCGCGTGAAAGCTAAAGTCACCCTTCGAGTTCGATAGACAAACTCATCGGTAAGGTAAACTTGATCACAAATGAACAAAATATACAGTTTTGCTTTGTTCAGCATTTTCTTTCCTGTAGCAGTTTCCTTCATTTTTCGCTATAACGTAATATTATTTTTCCTTTTATTTATCTTTGTTTATTCCCGTGAACCACTGTTTTGTTCTCTTTACAGTTTTCTACTCGAAAGCACTCTTCCAGAGCTTAGTAACTAGAGGGCCAAGGATAGGTGTCCGTACCATTCCTAACTCTTCCTGCTGTGACCCATTACACAGCGCGAACTCAAAAGTTATGTTGAGAAAGCCACGGATTATCAATGATGCATGGTACACACAATAACGTCTGAGATTCTACAAAAAATTCGAAACGACCGGCCTACATCTCCATGCCCTCAAGAGCAGCCACTTTGGTTATAGCTTTTGTTGTATTCGCAACTCCGAAGTCCACAGCCACAAACCTTCAAAAGTACCTAAATATCTTAAGTGCACCAAGTCACGCTGAAATTCCGTATAACCACAAGACACCAGCAACGATCGAATAAGCTATCTGAACCTTGCAAAAATTGGGAGCTTCTTACTGGGTTTCACGTGCAAACCTCCACGAAGAGGTGCCTCTTTCGCGCTGCTTATAGGGACGATCAATGGCGGCACCGTCTAACACGTCAGCGACACGACACGGTCCCAGAGAGATCTTGGCGCAAAAATTACCACACAACCGAAGGAGAAAACATTAGCCTGTTTGCCGCAAGTCTTTAAAGAGCACAGAATCCTAGCGTCAAAATGTGGTATTGCACGACGGACATAAAACCGTCAAAAGTTTGACCGCAGTGAAAGGCCCTGCGTCCTTCAGAAAATGGGCTCCACGCAAAATGACCCCTATAGAGGCAAAACTCTCCGAAAAAGAGACACCAAGCACCGAAATCGTTAAAGCAGTTAGCAAATAATCACATCACAGAGGCCATTCGAAGTCCAATCAAATTTGGCGAGGAACTATCAAACGTGATAGCCTCTCATGTGGCCCGACGCCTCCCAGCTCCCCAAGTTCTGACACAGCAGGAATAGCATCGAGGTGAATAACCACGTTTTGCCTCAGTGTCAAACGAATTTCTCAATCTTCGGCAGTCGTCTTTCTTAGAGCAACCGTCCACAATTTCATTTGCGGAAACCTGACTCGCTGCCGGCGCTCCAGACGCTGAGATCTCGATATTAGATCGCCAAAGCTTTCCAGCTGATTCGTAACACGCGAAGTCAGCTCTGGTTACTGTGTACTTGAATGTGGTCCGCACAACCTCAATAGCCTCTTTAATGCCACTTCCGCACATTACTGTAATGCACTTTTGATCGAAATTCCACCGAGTATGACCAACACCTCTCTTTTTGCCACCGTCAACCGTCACCTTCATGTCCGCCAGAAGACAAGTTGTTCCTCATACAAAAACTTGAGAAACTCATCCCCAGCATTGTTTCACCCACCGTTTGGTGGAGGGTGATTTTGGTTTTCTCGAGGACTCCTGGATGAATTCCCAAGGCATCAAGACTGGTAGTCAATTTCTGTCGGCGCCGCCCAGCGGTGCGCATGGGCTCGGTATTTCGTCGCAAACACCGGAAGCTTACAGGCCAAATGCCACTTCTACTGGCTCTGGTTATCACCACTACACTGCAACGCAGAAACCACCATGTGCTTGCCTCTGTTTTCATCTTCTAATAGGCCCGGAACCTGGATCTCAGAATGTGGGTCCAAGACTGCCACTGTGCAAAGTTCTCAGGAAAGCGTACCTTGGACAACCTAAATTTAGGGAGCTTGATGGCGAGGGAGACAAATAACTATTGTCCTAGAGGTGCACGGAGTAAATGGGGCGTTTCCTTCAAAAGACCTACCGCGCAGTTGAACGGATCGAAGGCTTTCGAACGGATTGAGCGCCTTCTAGAAAAAAGACCCCACATAATCCTAAAAAATAAATACGGAAGACAGCATATAATTTGGAGCCGCCGAAATTCAGGTATCTGCCGAGGGAAAATACGAAGACAGGCCATGACACTGGGTCTCACCGGGACGAGCAGAGGTGTACTGACTCAGTAAACAAAAATGTTGACGAAATAAGCCAACAGCAGTTCTTTGATGGACAGGAACAAAGAACTCACAGGTAACACATTTTGGGTTTCTGGAGCCTACGTGTACTACTATGCGGGCCTGTACTCGGCCAGAGCAACTTCATCACACCCAATCATGGCAAGGCGGAACTCAAAACATCATTCAGCCAACGTGGTCATCGCGGGGGAGGAGGTACGTGAACTTCTAGATGAGAGAAAACCCATTGGACCACATGAGATTTTTCATGGACCCGGGGGAAACATCGCCCTTGTGGTGACTCAGGTAACAAGTTGTTATGGTTTCCGTCACTGTGCTAAACTTTGGGGTGTTTTCTAATGGTGAACTCAATGCTGACTAATGTATTCATTCTCACAAGGGGTTACTGATCTTCGATGGTTGCTGCTATTAACGCTCTGTGTGGTTGTCATATATTCCCTCTGGTCCACTTTTAAATCTACATGGATCTCCAAATGAACAGGAAGTACCAATGATCCTCCGTCTACTTTGCTATTATAGTAATATAAGGTTTGTTCCCTAAGTGATGAGGAACATCCAACTAAGGTGCAATTGAGCTGTTACAGCTCGAGCGTGCTGGGCAACGATACAGCAAAGAGACGTCATATATAACCGTAGATTTGAAAGAAACAAAAAAGCTAGAACAATGATGAAGCCGTTATCTCGAACTAAATCGAAAAAGCCGTTGCTTGCTATGAGTGATCTTGATTGTTTGGGTAAATGGCCAGGGCCAGAAAAAATAAAATGGTAAGCGAGAAATGAAAAAATTTGAGGTGGCGATAAATGGTACATTTTAGCTAAAAATGCGGTTTACGCTGAAACTAAGTAGAGTTACTGGTGCCGCTATTGAAGGGATGTAGGGTGTAGCAGATATTTGCAAGGGAGTGGTAGCTCTAATGCATTGAACCAGACGAGCAAAGTAATTAGAATTGTTCAGCCTTCGGAAGAAAACTAAATTTGCGGCCCAGAACTGAAATAACTAAATTTGATTGAAATGTTCAACGCCTTAGATTGAGCCCGTCCCAGGGGCGATCGGTGCCTGGTAAACAACTCGGTCGTGGTTTACGTTAAAGGTCTAAGTGAGCAAGAGGGCAGAAAATAGATTCGATGGCATAACTTCATGCGCAGCAGTTTTTGCTATCAATGCACTGACACACTTTGTTTTCTGGACAGCCCCTTGACGGACGCCAAGGTTTTGGTAACCGGACTGGGGATGCGTATTCATTCGGCGCCTGGAATTGGGTCGGACGAGGGGAATAACGCAGGTAGATTCAGGCCGATGTGGCGTTACTGGTCATTTTGATTCATTCGGAGGTCCAAGTGAGTGCTAACCAGGGACCATCCAAATCAAGGCCATACTAAACGGTCACTGCGGAAATTTGAAGTTCGGTTTCAAGACAGCACCGTAACAGACATCATCGATGAAATGGTCAAATAAAGGCGTGCACTTCCGCGGTCAGTTTAATTAGTATTGGTGATGAGGACCAACAAAGGCCGTGAGCTAGACGCACGCCGAAAATTTCTCTGAAACCGTGGTTC
Organism: Opisthorchis viverrini; assembly: GCF_000715545.1. Taxonomy (NCBI): domain Eukaryota; kingdom Metazoa; phylum Platyhelminthes; class Trematoda; order Opisthorchiida; family Opisthorchiidae; genus Opisthorchis; species Opisthorchis viverrini. The sequence goes on along the minus strand of NW_008752089.1, from coordinate 322,485 downwards.
GAAGGAGGAAAACTTTAACATAAAGTTTTAGCATTTGATGGTAATTTTTCGGGCGTATGAGATCTTCCCAAACGGCCGCAGTTTTGTTGAAAGTTGTTTAAATCTACTCAATCCACACGATATTCAAGACCCGGGATATTCATATTTTAAATGGCTGCTATGGCTGAGCATGTGGATGCGGAGGATGATTTTGTGGAGAATTTAGCTCGCCAAAGTTTTTTCTCATTCAATGCATTTCAAGTCGCTTTGAAAGAGTACCAGACGAAACATTTCGTTGTTTTCGTCTGTATAGACTCCAAAAAGAGCAGCAATTCGCTACTTTTGTATGAAAAAGCCTCCTACCGTTGCAGCAGACATCCCTGCAGACGAAGCAGAAGCCGTGGAATTCGTCGCACCTAGTAAGTTAATGGTTGACTGTGTATACGTTGTAGCACACGTCGTACTGATTGTCCGGCAAGGTTCCACGTTCGCCGGTACCATGACTGCTTGAGGGTTACTTCCTACTACCTGGAGCACAACCATCCACGCAGCAAGTTTATTTTTGACAGGCTCCCCATCAACCGGCGACTGACAAATGATGAATTAAAGGAGTGTTCTACCCTTTTGAAATACGGTGCTCCGTCATCGGAGATTCGGCAGTACGTCGCCGACCACTTTGGAAAGGTACTCACTATCAAGGATGTGCGTAACTATCGCGTCAAGTGTCGACCCCCATTGTTAAGTAGGTCGTTGGTTACCTTTTAGTTGGTTTCTTAGATGACATGTCGTCCATCATAGCCAAGTTTCGAGAGTGCGGTCGCGTGCTGCTGGTGGAATCGGAGGGTGGCAGATATAGTCACCTGTGCTTTTCTCGAACGCAGCAGATAGCACTCTTTAGACGTTTCCCGGACGTTGTAAACGTTGATGCTACACACGGTACTAACCGTCTTGGGTAAATAAATTTCGAGCCACTGACGTTCGCTGTTAAGTTACAAGCTTTATACATTCCTTGTGACAGATGGCATGGGGATCGGTCGACCCGTAATGTATGCCTTTGTCGAAAGCGAGCATTTTGCGCCATTGCGCAAGCTGTTCAGCTTGTTCAAGGATATGATGGGTGGACAATATGCAGTCAAAACGTTCGTCATGGACAAAATGACTTCACAGATGCGGGCTGCCAAAGCTGTATTTGGCTGCGACGTAATGCTGTGCTATTTTCACGCACGGCAAGCCATCCGGAAGCACGTATGTTTCATAGCTTTGGTGTAACTTTTGCAGACAATTTCCAACCACAGTCGACACATATTCCACCGCATGGCTCGCTTTGATAATGCAGCTGAGTAAGTGACTGTGCACCAAACACTAATCCCGTAGATTTCGCCACGATTTGCAAATCTTGAGGCGAACAGATCCCAGTTTTGTCTCTTATTTGACTGCCCACTGGCTCCACATCACTCGAAAGTGGGCCATTCATGCACAACGTGGGTTGGTACATTTTGGGAATGTGACCAACAACCGCCTGGAGAACGCCAACGGGCGTTTGAAGAGGCGCGTGCATCACTCAGATAGCCTAGAGCATGCCGTTCTGAAGGTCGCTCATCACAGCGAATGGCTAATGCGGGAATATGAAATGCACACCACTTATTGTTGTGACCGTCGAGAAATTCGGGAGGGAGATATCTACGTTCTACGTGTGGTTTCCCGGATGACGACATACGCCGCTAATCAGGTTCTCAGGCACATTGGAATATGCACGCCAAATCTGCTATACAAGCAGACAGATCGCTTCAAGGTGAGAAGCCCGTTGTTAGTAACAGTCAGTTTGTGGTACAAACCCCCAAATGTTCTCAGACAGTAAACACCTCGGCCGGAACCTGCACGTGCATATTTTACCAATCAATGTGGCTGCCTTGTGTACACCTATTTTCAGTATTCAGAGGCCACTCGTTCCCATGCGGTAAGTTGATTGATCGAACATGCAGTGTCTAGGTCAATTTCCAATCCATCAAAGGTGGCTTGCCGAATATAACCTACCGGAGGAAGGAGTACCTTTATCTCTGGTTCCAAAGCCAGATCCATCACCAATAGAGCATTTGCACAAGCAGCTTGATCGGTTGGTTGGCAAACTGAAGCTGCTGGATCCGCGTAAGGCTGCTGGGTGCATGAAGCGTCTGATTGTCCAAAGCCAGCTGATGTTGCGTCAAAATGCAATTAGTGCACAGGACAACCAGCCTCTGGTGTTAGATGGCAACCGCAAACAACCACGGTGGCGTTCGACGTCAAACGACGCTGTTCCCTGTGGTCTCTGTGGCCAGCCAACTGACCCTGCTGATTGGTGGTGTCAACGTGATCGACTTCCATATCACCGTTATTGCTGCGGCAATGAGCCCTGCCCGCTGTGTGGAGAAAATCTTCAGGCGCGTCCACCAAGTGAGTGCACATGTATAAATTAAACTATTCCCATTAGTTGCCGATCAGTCTACCTACCGTTCAGCTAAAAGAGCTTGCTTTGATGTTGATCTTGATCGGTCCATGGAGGACAAGCCGAGTGTGCCCCGTAAGACAGTCGCAATCAAACTGTTTTGTCCAATTTCGGAGTTGATGGAGACCGGTAATTTGAGGCCTAATTTCTTAGCATACGCTTTGCAGACCTCGCTTTCGAATCCCGTGATGACGAGGAATTCGTGTGATTGTAACTCGAAGGCCTCAAATGCCGAATCAATGAACCCATGGCAATCCGCAACGACTATACATTTATCCCTCATCACGGTAATGGGAATTATGAACCACTAGGTAAGCAAACAAATAAAATTCCATTACATCCAGATGCTTAAGTGCTGTTCCAGAAGGTTAATTGCTTGCCCATTTTCCGTTTCAGAATCCTTGTCCCGTGAAGTGGATCTTAAGAACATGAAAAATGGAGCGACTACCAATTAAGCTTGTATCAGTGATGCCAATGAATAAAATGCAATTCGCCAATGGTGTTTTCGTAAATCCATGGCGGGCGCATTATCAACGCGTGGAGTTATGAGTATGGAGCGCCGTCGTTGGCGATTGTATTACGTTGCTGTGCATAGGTGAGGCCCCATTATCTGCGTCGCGAATAGCAGTTACGCTAAGTAGCCGAGGTGAACGACAGCTCATTGTTTCGGGTAATGGAGGGAGTGGTTGAGGGGGTACAATCAAGAGTAGGATTTGGGAGCGCGCTATCAAAATGGGTGGTGATTGCATTTTGACAGGCGATGACCACCGTTGATCGTTGGGTTAGTCTATTATGTGTTGTCGGGGCATTATGGTTAGCTACGAGCATGTGTGCGGGCCTGGCAGTTACTATAGGTAGTCACGTAGGTTACGTCAAATACAGTTGCGATGTTTACTGAAGGTAGCAAACATAAACGGCATCGAGTAAGTATGAGTATGACGATGAATAGCCAAGTTAGGTGACTTCGAGTACAGTTGTGAGTATAACAGGCTGTCAGATTATGCTATCACTCATAGTTGAGTCCCTGTTTATACTGGTCGGCATATATATTGGAGTGATGTTTACAGTAGGTAGCGAAGATAAGCGGCATCGCGTATAGTATGAAAGACCCTCAGCTTTATACTAAGCGTTGCACATAGACTCAGTTGCTGCAATTACGATAAGCAGCCAGGGTAGGCGATATCAAGTGCGGTTACGAGTATGACGGGCAGCCGTTGGTCGTTAAGACGTCACGCATAGCCCAGGCCTACTAAACAGAGTCGCATATAGGCACTGGCCTACCAGTTTCAATAAGTAGTCAAGGTAGACGATATCGCGTACAGTTTTGAGTATTTGGTTAATCGGTCGCCATTAGATTAGGTATGTATGTACAAGGACACTGACTCAACAGGTACGATCAATAGCCAAGTTAGATGACCTCGAGTACAGTTGTGTGTATAACAGGCTGTCAGATGTGGCTATCATGCATAGCTGAGGCCTTATTTTTACCGGTCGGCATATAAATTGTACTGATGTTTACTGTAGCTAGCGAAGACAAGCGGGATCGCGTATAGTTAACGGTATACAAGACCGTCATTGACCATCGGATTATGCTACTCTGCATAGGTGCAGTCTCATTATCAACGTTGCACATAAACGCGAGCCTAGCAGTTACAACAAGTATTCGAGATGAGTGAAAACTAGTAGAGATACGAGTACAAGGGGCCGTCGTTGCTCATTGGATTGGGCTGCCGCGCATATGTGGGGAACCCTAATTAGCGTCGCACATAGACACGGATTCAGCAGCTACAATAGGTAGTCGAGGAGGCTACCGTCATCGTGGTGACCGCTTCATGATTGGTGGTCACCATCTATAGAACGTCATAGTTATAATAGGAAAGACGCCCACAGAATTCTGGCAGCACTGTATTATCTACAAGCTAGCTATGCATATCCGGGAAAGAGGATCACCCACAGGTGTCCCTCGCACTGCCACTGCAAGTTTGTGCTGTTATCTAACTTTATTGCACTTATGGAACACGAGATCCATGGGGAAAATATCTTGTGAACAAACAAAAATATCCCATTGGTTAAATCTGTCGTGTCTAAAGCAAACAAACGCCTGCGACTGATCCTATAGGGTGGCATCTGTATTAAATACTCTTAAGATGTTATTTTTATTCCTCGGGAACACCGCGGAACGCCAAAATATGCTAAAGTGCGATTTCCTGTTTTATGTCGCGTAAACCGGCAAAAAATCCAAATCGGCGATGGTCAATGACCTTGACATTTCGCTCACTTAAACAAAATGCTACGTGCAACATGTCACGGGAAGGTGCAAATTGATTAGACTAACTTCACATAAAAATGGCAACTTCGAAAACCCTATAGTTTCGGCGAACTCAATTTCGGCGTGTCAATAGCCTCCGGCCCAACAAAGGCAGAGTCAAGCCAATCTGAAATCTCAGGTGGTTTTGTTTCAGTTGGAGGTCCACTTAGATACAAAGCAGAGACCCGGCCAGGTGAACCATACAAGGCGTTCGGAGCAGCTTTTATAAATAGACCTAAGAACGGAATTTGGAAAACCCAAAATCTTGTTGTCCACAGAATTTACGCATTCCATTTCAAATAATTTCAACCGTGACGTCCGTTACAGGACTGTGCATAAATCAAATTATGTCAGTCCAGTGATGGTACGGCGCTATCTTCAAGCATATTCGCAACAATCTTACCCTCCTACCCTCTCCAAACCCCGGGTGCTAAAAGGAACAAACAGCTGACCTGGCCTCAACTGAATTTGCCGTGGCTCCTCGCTAATCCACTGATTTGCTCCATCAGAACTATCCAACTCGGTGATATTTTTGTTTGTGACCTCAAAAATTCAATGACTTTCTTCACAGCCGAGACTCCGTACAATCCTTTAGCAGAACGCCACACTCCAAAGAATTTTTTATACTTGACTTCGCTCCAAATGCGACACCATCACTTCTACATGGTCTCAATATACGCCGGGATTCTGAAACGCTAGCTAATATGAATCCCTGTTGTCACTGCTCCATCTCATCTTCCACAACCACGCTTTCTTGAGCCTGGCCATTAACTTAACTGCCAAGGCCACAGAGACTAGGTCTCGGCCACTAATTTAAGCTCAAATTAGGCGACCGAAACACTGAAATGGTGCTGCTGCTGCGGATTC
>NW_008752089.1:303339-314627 GCF_000715545.1 Opisthorchis viverrini | reverse complement strand
CTCATTGTGCGAATAGCCAGCGGCAAAAACAAACTATTGTGTTTTGCTTAACTCATTATTCACTTCACTTAGATCATGCCAGTTTATGCGTCCCCTGTGTTGGGTCTGATAATGCTCATTATTTACGAGATCGTACGGATGCACACGGTGCCGGGCACCCAAAATGAACATCTTTTTTGCCTTCGGCGTGACTGTATTGTTATGACCATACCTGAAGCTGTGCAAACTACCAGTTGAGAATAAACACTGTTATTGTAACTAAAGCCTTCCCAACAGATGTTCCCTCAGTCATTCGAGGAAAGCGAACTTCCATCTTCTTGGAGATCGTTTACGGTCCGGCAGCTATAGGCCTTTCAGCCTTTTTGGCATGCCACGCAGGATGAAAGAACGCGTTTCAAAACGGAACATCCTAAATCATTTCACGGCCAAAAACTCGGCAGTGTAACATGTATTTCTCCAAAACTGTTATCGCATAGCTGGCAAGTTCAAGGCTATTGACAGGTTAACCCAAGCCAAAGTTAAAAGGCTCGCGTCCGGAACCTTAACTTTTTACGCGCCACATACATTTGAGCGAATTTCACACTTTCTGCTGCTCCACAAACTCGGATCAAATGGGTTTCAGAGGGCAATTTTACATCTGTTCTAGGCTGTTATATCAGATACGACTTTTTGTGGTAAAGTGGGCGCAACCCACTTTTTCTACACCAGTCACCGACGGGGTTCCATAGGCTTCAGTTCAGGAAAACCCTTTAAATGATATACTTCAACGACCTTGCAAATGTGTTTGAAAATCAACGGCTACTTAATGAATGATGACGATGAATTGAAATCATGAAATTCCAGCCCTTACACCCTCCGAGTGTGTGTCGAAGTCGCAAAACTTTGGTCACTGGAGTAGCACCCCCTCCGAATCATGTAAAGCGCGTCAATTTCATCCGGGAGAGGTCTGGCGAACGCCTTCGTCGCGCATGGTAAAAATGCACCACAGTGCACTAATGAGACAGAAATCAGAAAGATTTAAACGCTCAGCTCTTGTTAAATGTGTCATTCTCAATCAATCACGATAATTCGGCACGTTGTCACCTTCCCCTTATTACTCGCAGGACTTCCAGATATTCTATGGGCTGGTAGAGTTGCAGTTCAGGAAATAACTTGTGTTGAAGTGTCTGAAGGCAACTGACAGATAATGGACGCTTCATGCATAGTGGCTACCAGAGACACTGCATTACGGTCGGAATATACACAAAAAGAAAAACTCATCGACCTGTTCGCTTGAGAGTTTGCAGTGCATGATGCTGAGGTTCGTTGGACGCAGTTGCACTGTACCGAGCATGTCGAAGCCCGGCCTGCTTCCTGCCTTTGAATTCAAACGACAATGGACTCAGACTCCTCCCGTACGATGAGTCATGCGTAGTTTCGAGTTGACTCAGGTCAATGTGCTGCGTAAAATGACGAGCCTAGATATTCTGCTGCCGTTGTTCCGCATTTACCTCAGTTATCTTTGTGTGTGAAGAGGGGCTTGTATTGCATGTATTATGAGAAAGTTCAGACAATCGCGATTAGGCATGGCATGAATGTTCATGGCATAAAAAGGGGTGAAACATGTGCGCGCATATGTTGAACAAAGTATGCGGCCGCTTGGAGGAAATTATTTACAAGGTAGTAAACAAACTTTATGAAAATTCTTAAAGATGAACACTGACGCGATAGTATGCCCTACAAAAACTCCTCCAGAGTGAATGTCTAGCCTCGATGTTATTAGTTTCGATGTCACAGCAGGAAACGTTAATTTGCGACAAAACGGTTTGGCTGGTGTGCATATCTGCCATAGACTGTAGTGCCTTCATTTTTTATTAGAATTCGGATGGAATTTCTGGAGTCCAGTTAAGTAGCTATGAAGCCGCGAAAGAACGCAAAGAGCCTCGGTTTCAAGGTGGATAGTGCTTATTAGGCATGCGTGCGTTATGTAGTTTTTTCCTAACTTCGCCTCGCGCCTAATGGAAGGTGAGGTTTACCACGTAACCTATGGAACACGCTTTGCAGCGTTTGTTTACAATTGTGCGATGGTCAATGAATATTCATGAAAGTTTGAGAAAACGTTTGGAGATGTTCAGTTTTCTCATTGGGCGCCTCTGCTTCTCCTCCATGAAGTCCTGCTTAGCCCCCATCCGCTTTTCTGTCCCGGCTGATGCCTAAATAATTAAGCGAAATCTTATCACTCATTCCACGGCGATCAAACATCCAGGCCTCGGATACTCCGGCACGTTAAGGTTTTTCAACCAGGTGCAGTTCCAGGTTGTCCGAACACGCATGCACAATTTTTTAATATTGCGCTTCTTTCACCTCCCAGACACCATGACTGCAATTTTTAAGCTATGCGCATGACCAGACATGGAACTTCATTCCACATTCTCTATTCTTTATACCCAATGTTGTAGACTCGCGGCTGAAAGCATCCAATGCTCGCTCACGGAAAAGCTGTTTCCTCACTCCAACACTTTTTTGTGCTCCTGCTGTCAAATCCTAGGCCAAAAACCAACTTGCCAAACCGCTTTTAAATCTCCGCTAAGGATTTCGCAACCCCTACAACCGCTCAAAGTTTCTTCAAGCTGGCACAAACATACACCATAACTTCTTTCTATTCTATTACGCTTGCATCTGGAACGGACTTCCCGGGCAGCTGCGGAACGTCACGCATCATCATACGTTTTCTCATTCCATGGACCCATTCCTTACTTTTTACCCAACTACCTCCCGACGTCCTCTGATGATTGGGTCCAGGAAGCATTTGTGTTTAGCGATGATATAGCTAATGGGCAAGTTAAGGTTCCTGTCATCATATCTCCCCATCCTCTTGACTTGCTTCAAGCCAACGCTGAACTTAAGTGCTTACTTGATCTTAATATGTTGCATTACTGGGCTGGTTGTTTTCTGTTCCTTCTCAGCAAAGTTATACCTCGTTCCAGTGCAGTCTCCATCCCGGATTACTCTATCAGCCCTGCCTGAGGACTGGTGCTCTCAACCTAACCCTAACTGACAAAACCAGACCAAAGTCAGCCATTTTCTTCAGTACTAGAGCGCCTTATACACCGATATATGTTGTGTTTTGCGTTTCAGGTTGTGTACTGGCAAATAGACTTATTTAGCTTGACTTTGGTGACTGGACCATAGTCCAGATGCTGATCCATTCTTATTCTCACTCGTCCAATCTCTTGTTGTGAACACCCTTACCGGAGCAAACATTCAGCTTTTCTTCATTAAAGACCATATCTTGTTTGATGATCCCCATAAATCTCCAGGTCCTGCTAATCTCATCCCATTTACTCCAATTTCCAAGCTTCAACCTACGGTAGCCCATGTTATAGACGACCTGGTTGGCCGTTTTCCACTCCACCCAGTCTGTGTATTGCGTCTGGAAGGATTCCTGACCGGATGAAAACAACAAAAACTAAGATATGTTACTGGTTTCCCTCTCCCTATGGAATCCCTCGGCAAGCCTCTAACACCCCATTATCCGCAGAAGCGCACATACCCAGCGCAACTACCTAGGCCACGAGATGTGTCACCTGGTGGTACATAAATAGAAGAAGCTCAGTACGAAGACCGCACGGCACTGCCATACACAGTTTGCTAGCATACGTGCAACTGTTCACTAAAAACTTTGAATGCGCCCTCTCGCTTACTCGTCCCCTTGCCCGCAACCACACTCAGAGTCCTCTTCTGGCACCAGCAGCCTCCGAGAGGCGTTCATTCTAATCTGCTAAACCTCCCACTGGATGCGAACATTTCGGTGTCTTTTTGTGCTTCCCAAAGAGTCACTCATTTTTCGTGCAATTCGCGTTCTGCTTCCTCTCCAGATCCGTTATCCGGGTTAACATCTTCAGTTTGATGCTTCGCATCATGCAACAGACAGAAATCCTCTCCCTTCCCCCCTAGCATTGGTTTTCCCGCTACTTTTAAATATTAATAATCGCATCTTGTTTCATCCGATACGTTCTCCATAAGAAAGATCGCTTGCAATTTTAGTTCCTTATCCATGCCGCCTCAGGCCTTGCCAAGGCTACTTCGGATAATGCCTAGTGTTTACGTCACCGTCCCTTGAAATTCCTAGTGCCCACAAATCATACTAATCATGCTCTTATTCTGACTGCGCCAGTATGATCATGCCTGAAAGTATGCCAATCACTTTCTGAGAATAAACTTCATTAATAATGTGAGATGTTTACTCTCCTGTCCAGGAGTTTCGAAATCGTTTACTTGATGTTTGTTAACAAACAACCCAGTAGTGAATATCTTCCCTCCGTGAAATTTGATGCCGTCGCCAGGATACGGTTAAAGATTTCGGAGCTAGAGCCTTTTGAGGATAGGTATTTGCGAACCTTCCCGGAAGATTTTGAAGAGGTTGCTAAGACGGCTGAAGATTGGATGCGGTTAGAGGGAGTCCTAGGGAGGTGGACTAGGCCGCCGCGAAGGAAGCCCTTAAAGTGACTGGCCATCCGCGGGCTATGAGGCCTCCTGGCCTCAAGACGGCCAGTATGGGATCTTTGGGCTATCCGACCGCCTGCAGCAGCCGTCGGATCGGACTTTGCCAGGAATTGACGGACAGTTTTGTCAGTGGTTGCTGCCTGACCAGTTCGTCGGAGGTAAGCAGCCTGCGCTTGGTGCCCAGTGGCGTTTGGCGAAAGCAAGTGACCAGTTGAGCGTGAAGGAGCTTGTGCATCTGGCACGGGAATCTGCTGAGGCACATTGCGGTTGCAGAGGAAAACGGATTTTTCACCAGTGAAGGAATCGCAGACCAAAGTGGGCCAAACAGGGGAACAGGTTGCAAGCATCAGAGGAAGATCTTGGAGACACGCGCGACCGATTTGATGCTTCGCGTATGGCTTCCCTTGTCACTGCAAGATTCAGCGTCCTCGTACTCGACCACTTGTAAGTAATAAAACTTTGGATTACTCCACTTTTCTCATGCGGCTTGTGAAGCAGACTACGATACAGACGGCTATCCAGATAGACGTGAAGACGTAGCCGTGAATGATTGATACAGGGGCATGTATATCGCGGAGACGAAGGGAGGAAGAAGGTGAATGCAGACCGTGCTCGCTAATTGCGAGGGTAATTTGTGAATAACGGAGTGTCAACGACTAGGCGGTAGGTCCATGCAGCACGAGTTCTAGATAAGTTATCACACAGAGCAGACCTTCCTGTGGGCAGATTTTCTCTAGAGCGCAAAATCCGTGGTTAACCTTAAGTGGGAGAAACCTGGTGACAAAGTATGGCGCATTCAAGCTTGAAGACAATGCAATCACTGACGTGGGTAAGCTGCATGCCTCAAAGTTTCCGTCCTGTATGGTGCCGTCAGTACAGTCCGTGATCAAGGAGTACGCCAAGCTGTTCACAGACGACAAAGATCCGTTCGACTTACGCCCGTAGGTTGAACACAAAACTCCCCTCTCGCCCAAATGCTTTCGACCTTATGGCCCTCGTTCGCTGCCGCTCCATCTACAGGAGGAAGTCCATAAACAGATCAAGAAATGATTAAAAAATGGCATGATCGAAGAAGTTACTAGTGCTTACGACTCTCCGGTTGTGTCTGTAAGGAAAGCGAGCAGGAACTATCGGTTTTGCATGGATATTTGGCGTTTGAATGGACTGGTCGTAAATTGGGTTGAATTTGTCCCGTTGGTTGTGGAGATCTTTGATTCTCCTTAGCATTTCCGACATTTCAAGGTGTTCAGATTGCGTTCCGCATGCCGGTATTTATCTAATAAGACAGAGGACTGGGAGAAAATGTTTATGGTTAGAGACACTCAGTGTCAATTTAGGCGGATCCCACTTGGTTTGTCGGAGTCGACATTGCTATTCCGGTGTCTGATGCCCCGGCTAACGAAGCGGAATGTTGCCATGTCCGGAAACGATGTCTGTGTGTGGAGCAATTCGGAACCACGCAGTTCACTTGAAGGTCGTAGTGAAGCGTATCCCAAATAAAGGAAGCCACTACGCAGCTCGCTCGGAGTTCGGTGCAGCTGCTGGGTCATGCAGTAGGTCAAGGAGGAGTGAGCTCACTGTAGGAAGAACTAGTGAAGATCGACGACTGTCCTGCTCTCAATTCGAAGCCGTCAATATGGCAGTTCCTCGATGCGTCGTTGTGTCAAGGATTTCCACCCAAAGGCTGCTCCAGCGTACAACTTGCTTGGGTAAAATCAAAAATTCTACTAGAACAGGGAAGCACGTGGAGCATTGAGCGTGTGAAAGCGCGGATGGTGGATCAGCAACTGGCCCTAAGCTGCACAGGCCTCTCAGTATTCACACAATTGAGAGCTACGGCATCTTTAGGCTTGCCACTTCCCAGTGTAAACTGTCCGTGTATATTGTATATGTTCGTGTATTATTGCAAATTATCTACCTTGGCGATTCGTTTAGTTGAGCGAATCCCTAAGGCCAATAAAAACCACCGACTGCAAATAAGTTGTCTAATGTGAAAAGAAATCGCGAGTTGTGGGATTGCTAACTCACATACGTTGGACGAAACTTTCAGATAGGTTTCTAGCTGAAATATATCCATGAACATTCTGGAATCTACATGGTCTTCGAGGATGCAAAATATGCGTAAGTGCATTGCCGCGAACAACTTTTGGTCGACAACTGCTGTTGGCAGTTAAAATTTCGTAGTCTACCTTCATTATTTGCAAAAAGTCAAGAACATTTGTTGGCGAAAAGCACAGTTTTCCATCAAAGGTTGCGAATTATGCGATGTCGATTGATTAGGCAGTTGGAATCCACGTCGATCATAGCGGACAACTGAACGAACCTAGCTGACGCACACGACTGATATGCGGGTAGGGGTGCACAATGCCGGCCGCGCTTATTTATCTGTACCGGAGAAAAAGCTCAAAATGGACGAGATAAAATGTTGAGATACATTAGTCGCTTTTATGGGTAAGTGTATCCTTCCGGGAGACTCATGATCTTCCTGGAGAGTGCTGATTTGGACGTTGACGTCCTGAAATGAGAGGAAGATATAATTTAGGTTATCGAAATATCACCATAAGACGGGCGGCCAACAAACTGGTAGGACTACTTACCCCGGGGTGCACTTGGGCGGCTATGATGTTGTGGATGCCTGTTCACACAATGCTATCTTAAGCGGCCATCTCACGTGCCCACTTGCTGCAGCCCTTGAGAAACACGAGACTTACATAGGATGCGTGGGATTTCTTTAACAGGTTAACTGTCCGGAGCTAATGGATCACATGAAATCATATTCGTCTCTTTTATCTAGCTTTTACTCAATAGTGCCGGTCGACACTTCCGGCGGTAGTTGCACATATTTTGATTGGCAAGGATCTTGCCGAATTCTTCGGCCACAAACTGCCGCACCTCACACGACGGCGTTCCACATTTCAGAAGGGCCTTGCAGGCGCCCGACTCGTCTTTGATTAGCCATCAATTGGCCGAAAGCCGATTGTACGAAAACATTGACAACTTATAGTTGTGTCCAAGAAGATAACAGGTGACTGCCAGTTGGTCCTCTTGCCCCGTAAACAAAAGCGCACTGGACAGCCGGTGCTTCGCGCACCTTTCGTTGTATAGCCGGGGAAACGTCTTTACAATTTCAGACGTTCGGGGACTGAAAAGAGTGTGTGAGGCTCAGCTTCGGAAGTAGAATGACACGTCCAAAGAGCTGACCAATGGACCAGCTATTAAGGCCAGCCTAAAGCAGGCAAATGAAAATCGCTGAAACGCAAGCTAACTTTAAACGGGGAAGGTGTTAAGGATAGGCACTGCTGATGGGGCATTCGAGAAGTGTGCAGTTTTCTCGTAACTCCGTCTTGAATATAGTGGAAAGTGGGGTTGATTACGGAACCTGTAGAACCATTTGCATCTTTTGTTTACGATTGCGTGATAGTCAATGAATATCCACTAGAGTTCAAGGAGACGCATAATGACGTTTAGCCTTTAAGAATAAGGTGCGTGTGAGATGTCTACTTTTCTGTCCAATAGTGTGTAAATTTTAAATTGATGTTTGCTAATGGACGACTTTGTGGTGATGAGCTTCCTCCTTACACCGGGATATGGAGACTGTACGATCAAAAAGAATGAAGAAATGAGAAGAAATAGGTAGATCTGTTGAAACCTTAAATGTTTTATTTGTATTGGTTGTGAGCAGTAATATAGTAGAGGCGTATAAGTTTTTAGTGTAATAACATAAGTGGATAAATCTGGGTGGTCGGGCGATCGGAATAGAAGAATTGTCCGGGAAATCAGTGTTTTTCCATGAACTAGTTCGACTTTGGAGCAGCTCAGAGATGTAAAAGTGCTGCGCGTAAATGAGGAAGTATGAGTGATGGTGAATCAGATCAGTTGAGCGACCAGTTTTGTGCTCGCTACGCGGTCCTAAAATGCCGATGAATTCGTTCAACTAGACTGCTTGCATGTTTATGGTATGCAACAGCGCGAACGCGTTTGCATCCCAGTACTTTGGTGAAGTGTTGAAATAATTGTGAATCAAATTGTGGGTCACGGTGGGTGGCTATGGGATAAAGCGGTTATCCAACCATTGGTAAATGCACTAGCGATAGTTTCGACAGAAATATCGCAAATGGAGTTAGCTTGAAACCATTGTGTAAATTAGTCGAAACATTTGAGGAGGCGGAGGAAACCGTCAGGTATCGGCAGTGGGCAGACTGTCCAGGTGAATGTGGTGGAATAGGTAATCTGGTCAGCAGAAGGTGCCAACGGGCGCATACATTTTGAGTGACATTTGAACGTCGGCATGCGAAACAAGGTTTTGCCCGTGAACGGATGTCTTTGCTCCTATTCGGCCATCCGAAGCGCTGAGAGCTAGGTGTACCCACTGCGCGTATTCCAGGGTGCTTTACGTTATATAGCTCGTCAACAACTAGGCGGCGAAATGTGCAGGTCTTGGAATGGATGTAGAGAAACTTTATATGTTACCTGGTTCTATTTGTAGTGGTGCCGGTCTACACTGTAGTGAAGTTCTGTTGGGTGATGGCAGTTAGACGGGAACCATTATTTAGCGCTATACGGTGCAAATCTATCATGGGTTGTTACGGCTATCTGCTTTCTGAGTTTTATATGTTACTTCTATTTGTAGTGGTGCCGGTCTACACTGTAGTGAAGTTCTGTTGGGTGATGGCAGTTAGACGGGAACCATTATTTAGCTAGCGACGGTGCAAATCTATCATGGGTTGTTACGGCTATCTGCTTTCTGAGTTTGAGTCACGAGTACCAATCCAGGAAAACGACCAAGAAATCCGAATTCTGGAATCACGGTACTATTGCAAATATAATAATATACATATTCAACAAACCTCAACGGATTCTTCTCTGCAGATACCGTAGGGTTACAAAAATAAGGCGGTACAATTACCAGCCTGAGGATAAAGCGCAGATCACTACGCCTCAAAATCGATATCGTCACAACCAAACAGATATCGACGGCGAGCAACCGCAAAATCACAATGTCCGACCAAAGTCCGTAAGAGTTATAAAAATAGTTCAGTAAAACAAGAAGGTTTCAGTTCATCTGGTCAAGGGGAATAAATATGGGGATTGGCTGTCACTTGGGGTTGGAAACGGGAGCACACTGTTGGCAAGCTGTCTTCTACACCGCCACCCAAAATCCCAGTGGATTTTCCTCCATCAAGCTATGGTCATTCCTGGCTCAAATATTTTACTTACCCCAAGTTCCGAGTGGACTTACAGCAGTACGCCAAACGGAACTTGCTCACGCGCCAACTCCCAGTGGTCTCTCTGTATGCGATGAGTTCGAAAACCCATCTCCCACCTGCGGAGAGTTGAGCGCGCGGTTCCCATCTCCTTCCACCACCCCTACTCACAACACTCTATCAAACCGATCTTACGCACATCCCTCCTAAGCCTACCATCTCGTGTGCGTACAACTACGGTCCTAACTAAACCGTCACCCGACGTTTCACATTCATCAACCACGCCTACGGGCCACTGTTCCCGAGAGAACGCACCTGATTGCACCAGGACTACATCCCCTTTCCTGAAGTTCCTCTGAGGTTTCTGCCACTTAGTTCGCTCTTGAAGCAGAGGTACGTACTCCTTCACCCAGCGCTTCCAAAATACTTGAGTCAAGTAGTTCACCTGCTGCCAACCTCTCGTATACCTCTCTGTTATACTTTCCGGCACAACTCCGTGTACCCTATTATTGAGAATGAGCAAGTCATTCGGCGTCAGTGCCGGCTTGTCGAAATAGTTGGTTTGATTGGGCACAATAGGGCGTCCATTCATTACCCGCTCTGCTTCCGTAAGAAACGTTACTAGTTCTTCGTCGTTCACATTCTGCTCATTTACTGTCGACCTTAGTATCCGCCTTACGGAACGTATGAGACGTTCCCATACTCCGCCTCTATGGCTGCTCAACGGTGGAGTGAACTGCCACTCGACGTTATACCGCATTAGTTCAGCGCTGATGCGGGAATGTGAAAGTCGATCTATGGCTCGTTTCAATTCCATCTCCGCCCCGACGAAATTAGAACCGTTATCACTGATAATCTTTTCTGGGGCTCCCCTTCGTGCTATAAAACGCATCAGCGCCTTAATGAAGGAGTCAGAAGATAACGAATGGGCCATTTCAAGGTGCACTGCCCTCATCTGTAAGCAGGTAAACAAACAGCCATACCTTTTTTCAGTCTTTCTTCCATTCTTTACTGTCAGTGGTCCAAAATAGTCACACCCAACTATCTTGAAGGGATGCCAGCCTGGCTGGATCCTGTCGACCGGCAGTGGCGCCATAGCTTGTCGTGAAGCCGTTGTAAGGTTCCTTCGACACGTCCAGCAACTATGGAGCACCCGCTTAGTCATCGATACTCCCTGAACGACCCAATATCTTTGGCGCAGTTCGGCTAACGTATGTGATAGTCCACAATGCCCATTCAGCACGTGAGCGTTCCAAACTATCAACCTGGTGACGTTATGCTTCGGAGGTAGTATGATAGGATGTTTAGCAACATGCGGCCACAAAAGGTTATCCAACCTACCTCCTACACATAGCAAGCCATCTATCAGTATCGGGCATAAGCGTATTACTTTGTGGTTGCGTACATTTCGTTCGTCAACCTTACCGGCGCGTTCTAATTTCAGCATGATTTCCGGGTATACCGTCTTCTGAACCATGCAAATGGTATCAAGCCCAGCTTACCTCACTTCTGTGAGTTTCAATCCTCCAGTGTTCAGTGAGGATTCAGTTGAGCCGCTTACCATCATTCTCAGGTATGTTTTAAACCTTGTCAACCATA
>NW_008752089.1:285234-300290 GCF_000715545.1 Opisthorchis viverrini | reverse complement strand
CCAATCCAGGAAAACGACCAAGAAATCCGAATTCTGGAATCACGGTACTATTGCAAATATAATAATATACATATTCAACAAACCTCAACGGATTCTTCTCTGCAGATACCGTAGGGTTACAAAAATA
This sequence comes from Opisthorchis viverrini, assembly GCF_000715545.1. Classification (NCBI taxonomy): domain Eukaryota; kingdom Metazoa; phylum Platyhelminthes; class Trematoda; order Opisthorchiida; family Opisthorchiidae; genus Opisthorchis; species Opisthorchis viverrini. The sequence continues at coordinate 300,163 of NW_008752089.1, read as the reverse complement.
AGGCGGTGCAATTACCAGCCTGAGGATAGAGCGCAGATCACTTCGCCTCAAAATCGATATCGTCACAATCAGATATCGACGGCGAGCAACCGCAAAAATCACAATGCCCGACCGAAGTCCGTGAGAGTTTTACAAATAGTTCAGTAAAACAAGAAATTTTCAGTTCATCTGGTCAAGGGGAATAAATAGGGGTTTTGGCTGTCACATGGGGTTGGAGACGGGAGCATATTGTTGGCAAGCTGGCTTCTGCATGGGTGTCGATTTGGGTCAGTTGATTTCCGGAGGGATAAGGTTCCGTTGACGATATTCGGATGTCCCAACATAAATGGGGGGTCGCTTACAAATTATGATGTATAATTTAGTTAGCAAAGTTTTTGTAGGACGACCGTTAAATGTTTGTGGTTGTTAAAGGCAAAAGTTATCGGCCTTCAAGGAAATGGCGAAATTGTCGAATTGATGAGTATATAGCAAGCAACTCGTGACCGGAGGTGCCGTAGCGTTACTCTGTGGGCGAGAAATTACTGGAAAATAATCTAAGTGGTTGAAATTCGCTCTGAAATATTTTCTATCCAATATTTGGAGACTGTGAGTAATGTGGTTCGAGCCTAAGGTCATCACTCGCTCCTGCTGTTTGGCCTGCTCGTTTCCCTTATGTGATGATGTGCTTTAGTGATGTGCTTTTAGTTGCACGAAACATGCAAGGTGATGTACACTTGTGTGCAGGACGGCCAGTAATGGGACGTACGTTTAGGACGGACGTGAACGTAATCATACGCATGAATATTGTTGAAAGCATTTATGGCGTGCATGTTCAAGTGATAATGTGGCAACTCTTCAGTTTGGGGTTTGACCAGCATGAGTGTGAGAGAGGGATCAGCTGCGTCTCTGCTGTTGTAAGCAGGTTGAATCTCTAGTATTTTACGGCCCTACTCGCAGGTTGAAGCAATTGCATCATTGTAATACCGGCTGCGAGGATATAATGAGCACGTGCCGGCAGTCTTTGGAGAAAAAGTTGCCGGAGCAGTGTGTCGCCAATTTCGTCACTAACCAGTATAATACAGATGCGATATAAGTACTGAGATAATTTACAGCCATCTGTCGTTTCGTTATTAACTAGCTGTTCGAGTCTTTTACTTTCCGGATGTATATTAGGGGGCGATCATCTTATCGTGTAGTTGGGTGTATGATTTAACACTACATGGAGTCATCAGGATGTCACACAGACACACCGCTGGCAAATTTTAGTACATCATGTAAACGTGGGTGGCGCCTTGCAAAACAAACTATGCCCGCAGCTGCGCAAACCAGATGCGAGAGTCATGTTGCCAGAATGGCCAAAGATAAATAGATATCACACACGTTGGGTACTAGTACAGCTGCAGTTCAGGAAATAACTTGTGTGGAAGTGTCTGAAGGCGAATGACACAAGTAATGGACGCGTTTTGCATTATGGCTACCAGAGCCACTGCATTACGGTCGAATATACACAAAAATTCATCGATCTGTTCGCCGGAGGGTTTGCAGTGCATGATGCTGAGGTACGTTGGACGCAGTTGCATTGTACCGAGCATGTCGAAGTCCGACCTTCTTTCTGCCCTTGAATTCAATTGACAGTGAACTCAGACTCCTCCCGTACGATGAGTCGTGCGTAGCTTTGAGTTGACCCAGTTGAATGTGCTGCGCAAAGTGACGAGCCCAGATGTTCTGCTACCTTTGTCAGGCATATATATGGGTTACTTTTTGGAATGAATGTTCGTTACATAAAACAGGAGTGAAAAAGTGTTTCGTGTGATAAACAAGTATGCGAGTGGTTGAAGGGAAATATTGGCGAGATGGTAGACAAAATTAATGAAAAAGGAACACCTAGGAGATTGTATGCCATACAATTTAATGCTCACCGACGTCTAGTCCGGATCATTTCTGGCCCATGGGTTCTTCACCGTTGACGAAAGTATTAAGCCGAAATCGAGGGGTTAGTTTTTCAAGCTCTGAGCATCCATTCCAGGTGGTTGGCATACGGAGTCATCCTCGTCTGGAGGTTGTTTACGCTGCATTTGGAATCCCATTCAAAGAGCTTTGGGATGTTTTTTGTGTGAGTCCTCGAGATGACAAGCTTACTGCCGAGCATATAGAGGAGTATTGCACGCCTTTCCACTTTTTCCTTTCAGTTGAACCGAAGTCACTGAATGAGAAGGATGAACCCGACCCTGGAAGCTTGGGCGAAAACCTCGGTCAAATCAACCCATGTATCCGTGTCTCCCAACCACCATTAGGATTGGCTTCCCTCCACCGGATTTAGTGAGCTCTTAAACACAAACCTTAGCGCACCTTAGCCTTTCGCTCGCTTCTTCGTCCATGAAGCCTCAAATCGGGATACTATTTCACTGAGCCTGTTACGCCTATGGAAATGTTGTTTGAATTATTCACGATATGGCATCATGCAAATAGCGCGCTTTAGGGAAAGCTCGTGATGACCTTCGGTCCCTTGTTGCAGGTGCTGCGAATTTGGACACCATATAGAGGGTACCCTGCCAGGAAGCCATGAGATTGCTTCTATGTGTGTTCTGTTTCCTTGCACTTGGAGGCAATTCCGCTGTTCTATTCATCGAAGAACCGTCAAATACCTTCGGTCTCGAAAATCAGAAACTTCTGCTTCGATGTGTCTATAAAAGTGACAAAAATGCTTCAGTCACTTGGTTCAGGAACGACGAGGAAGTAAATCCGACCACACATGAGGCTAAACCATCTATTGAATCTTCTGACGACGGGGCCACGGTTGCTTCTCTGGCTTTTCACCTTCTTCGGCATACTGAAGGTGACTACTTTTGCAATGTTTCTGCATCTGGTTTCTGGCTTGCATCACGCAAGGCAAGTGTCCGAATTTCATTTCTGGGTGAACAGTTCGTGTTGGAACCGCAAGACAAGACCGTTAGCGTTGGAGAGACTGTCTTACTCGAGTGTGTTCCTCCAATTGGACTTCCAAGGCCCCTCATTCAGTGGTACAAAGACAATGTGACCGTGCGTTCAGATGAGCGGATGCAGGTTTCGGAAACAGGAAGTCTCAGAATAGATAGAGTATCTTGGAAAGATGCCGGTCTCTACATGTGTGTCGCTGAGTCGTTTGCTTTCCGTCGCTACAGTTCTATGGCGAAACTTACAGTTCGACAGCGCCCCTACTTCGTTGAATCCCCTCTCAGTCAATCGGTCGGAATACATGGTTCCTTTGAGCTATCATGTCGGGTGGCAGGTGAACCTATGCCGATGATATTCTGGCGACGGGAACCATCGTTTCTTGAAATACCGTTCGACAGAACTCGGCTATCGCTGCGGGGAACACTTCAGTTTGCGCATGCCAGACTCGAAGATGCCGGTGACTACGTATGTCGTGCTGTAAGTTCAGCAGGTGTCATTGAAGCGGTTGCCCGAATAAGCATTGTGTCACCTCCTGGGTTAGTCCAGACCTCTCCTAGTACGGTGTCAATTTTGGAAGGTGAGCCCGTTGAGCTGCCTTGCAGTGCTGTTGGCTCACCCAGCCCGGAGGTTCGCTGGATTCGTAAAAATCCACTTATTTACTACATTGCCGGTTCAGAGGACCCCTCCGAAAGGATTTTAGCCACTCGAACGGGTGTTCTAAGTATCTCAGCGGCTAGACGGGAAGATACTTCTCTCTATGAGTGTCGCGCATCTTCTCCAGCAGGCCTTACTCGAAGTATCACGCGTCTAGATGTCAAAGAAAATCCCTATATGTATCCTGCCAGGTTTGGTGCTCTCTCTTCCGGTCGGATTAGCGTTCCTTCAGGATCGTCTGCGCGGATTACTTGCGAATTTCCAGGTGTAAATGGTTCCTCCACGGTTCTGTCACCAGGGATGCAGCATAATATGGGTGTCTCAAACAGTGAGGGTTTGTCAATTACCTGGCGAATCAATGGAGGTCCACTGTTACAGCGCCTTGGTGCGCCCAACAGGACTATTGTTGAGCGCTCTGGCTCTCTCGTAATCCATCAGGCTGGAAAACAGGACGAAGGTAACTATACATGCCTGATTTTCAATAAAATAAGTCGGCGATATACAAGTTGGACAACTCAGCTACTTGTTGATCAGAGAAATACGCACAGTGAATCTCAATCACACACGATGTTACCTGAAGCTACTAAAGTCCCGTTCAATTTGACGGTCATAGGTAAGGGCGATACATGGCTGATGATACAGTGGAGCGACGTACTGGAAAAGAGATATGATTTTCATGGGTATCGGGTTTTCTATCTACCCGTTATGGTAGGATTTAGACGTTCGGTCGCACTTGCAGGTCAGGACACAGAATTATCAGATGTCGTCGGAAAAAGAAAGGCAAAATCATCGCCGTCATTCGACGCCTGGTTAAGCTTGCCAGAACTACTGCAGCATAAACAAGCCAGGTTAATAAGGCTAACACCGAACACGGGGTACTGGGTTGAGGTCAGAAAGACTTTTAAATATGGTTATGGTGTTGGTGCCCTACTTCCACGCATTGTGTACACGCTGAGCCGACCATCCGAGATACGGCTAGCTAGCGGTGTATCTGGGAGCAGTTTGGTGTCGTCCAATGCAGAATACACCCTTGATGTGCCCTTCGGCTCTGGTAGTTCTGCGGCGGATTTTCAGGGTCTACTTTCCAATTTTCAAACCATCACTTTCCACGATGTATCTGTTCGAAGTCTTACATCTACGGAACTTGTAATAAGTTGGGCAACCCGATCTTCTATTAACATTCTTCAACAGATTGATGGTTTCAAGGTCAATATCAAGCCAGTCCCGATGTCCAGATGTATATCCACTGTCACTTCTACCTCTGCAAACAGATTATCGTTTTCGTATTCAGATGGACAGAATTCATTAAAGTTTATTCGACGCAACGAAAGGAAAGACTGGCCGACTCATCCAATGCACTGCAGCCTGTCTTCTGATGATTTGCTGGAAAGGATTATGCGCATGCCCAACGGCCCTGTTTCTACCGATGCTCAGGTCACTCGTGCGGATGACAGTTCCTCAAAACCTTCACCGCACACGGTGATCGTTATGCATGGTGTATCGCAGGTTAATTCTGTTACCAGGGCAATTGTTGGAGGTTTAGTTCCATTCACGTGTTATGAACTCGATGTGGAGGCCTTTAAAGATGACGCTGCGTATGGTCGCATCTCGAGTCCAGCCAGCCGTCCAGAGTTGGCCTTGACCTTAGATGCTCCTCCGAGCCATGCACCGAAGTTGATGACGGTCGATTGGATTTCCGACGCCGTGGATCTGGCTACAAATTTTACACCAACCATTCCAAACGGCGTTCGTCTCAGTTGGAGTCCTCTGGAACTCCGTTTATCTCATGGAGTTCTTGTGGGTTATGTTTTGCATTTTTTATCAAACCAATCGGACCACAGCCGATCCTTCAAGGTAAGTAGGAATAACAAACAAATCAGTATCTCTTTTGCCCATTTCGAGTTAGTTGTCAAAACGGGCTTAGTTAGCTTGGATGTTATGGTGAGGTGCGCACTTTTTCTGGTCGAATTTGGGACAGCATAGCGTCCAGGACTGAGGGTTGCTGAATCACACATGGCCTTTTCGTTTCATTAATATGAATACGGCGTAGGTTATCAGCGCAGGCACTAATATATTCACCCTCCAGTGGGTGCACCGAGACTTCCTGAATGAACGTGTACAAATTACACTAAAGCCGGCTCTTTTGACTTAGCTTTTGACGTAGCTCGCCGCTGCCTACTCCTGTTTGTTCGCTTGTGCCGGAATATTCGAATATGTAGTTCTAAAAAACCAAAAGCGCTCCTTTCGCACATAATCACCCATTAACACCGTAAACATCATCGACGGCATAATACTGATACTTCGCTGATGATAACTCATCATCGGCGTGCCCGCAACGCACCAAATAACCATTGGCAGCTGTTAGTTATTTCCCTCACCGATACTGGTATGCTTCGTTGAGGTAACGAGCCGGCACGCTTTTATTGGTCTGAAATTCTGTTAGAGAACAGGAGCTGGTTACTCGGTCGAATCCGGTCCATGGGTGATTTTTCCTGGATTGGTTCCAGATTGGATGATGCGAACGTTGTAAGTAAAATTCCCTTGGTGACCTAAATTTAGCATTGGCTTATAAGCACCACCCATAGGTTTGTTCACTTTGTGTATCTCCGTCTGGGTCTTCACATCTGTACGACATGTTGAAACCTAGCCAAAAATATTCTCGTCCCTCATGTGCAACGGTACAAAGTATGGAGGCAGCCCATCCGACTGTTCATTTGATTTTTTTGTGTACAGTGGTTTGGAATTGTAACGGTTTGTAAGTAGCTGAGAGTTGCCTGAAACAAGTTGCGGGAGGATATAAGTATTAGCGACTTGTGTTTGAACACTGCATCTCGGTGGCCCGAGCGGAAAGAAGCCTATTAGGTGTTCTATGGCTTGAACCCTTACCTCAATAGTCTGACGTACAAGTCAGTGGGTTGATGTGCGGTTTTTCTCTATGACCGTGCTCACTTCGACAAAAGACGTATGACCGTCAGGCGATATTTGTTCAAGTATTTCTGGCTTCCTAACAGCTGGGATAATGCAACCATTCGGAAGAGGTACCTCGTTGTCCTTAGACCTATCGTGGAGATCAGTACGATTCTTACTTTTAGTCTCCTCATTATTTGATTCACTACAGTGTAAAGTCCTTGTTTCCCAACATGTTTCGGCCTTTTGGATATGAGCATCACCTGAGCGACAGTGAAACCCCCAGTCTTATTTTGAATGTAATTTTAATTGTCGGGGCAATGTGACAACCGTTCGTCAGCACACATGGGTATTAAGATATCTAGTGTCTTAAATTCCTGGCGTAAGCCATTGTGCTGATGAAATTCGTGTCAGAAATTTAGTAGCCTTACAGCTTTGTTATCGAGCAACTATAGTAAACTTTTCACTGCCATGACGTGTGGAAAACAGATCAAGTTGGAGGTCGAGAATAACGCTGTGTGTATACTTCGCTCATCCGGATGCAGTGCCGTAGTTACTGAAGTTGGGCGTGACTAACATGTCCGTCGGTCGTGTGCTCTTCGCCTTTTATCCATACTGAGGTCGTTAGAGAAACCATTCTACAGTTCCATTGCCCGGGTTTCGTGACAAGGTTAGTGTCCTCTATGCTCGTCGCGGATTTAACTTGTATGCGACGATCAGCAACAGAAGCTGTGAATTTACTTCCATAGGCGAACCCAACAAGCTATCCAGACTCCTAATCGCTTGTGGTTCCATGTCCTTCAAGTTACCCGCAGAGCGACTGCGGTACCATATCTAAGGTGGAGTAGACCGTGTTACGTCAAAGAAAGCGTCCGTGTGGGCCATTTAAGCCTGAAGGCTTGTTGAAAGTTGTTATTCTGAAGCAGGCTTCACCATCGCCGTACGACAATCCACGTAAACGGACGGTCAAGGATTGCAGATAGAATATTCGATCCTTAGGGGCCATATCTTACAGTACAGGATTAATGGCAGCTAGGTTTATCCAAAGACCGATCTACGTCGTACACAAAACATTCCTCACTCAGAAGAAACATCTTCCGGCGTTGTTTATATGACCTTCTGTCTCATCCCATGTGTGGCAGTCAGGCGAAAGGAGACATACGAGTCACCTTGTGGTTTCAAATGTTTCGATAATAGGGTTTTCTAAAGTGGAATCTTTGTACTGGTTGCACGGGATGGTCTCCATGTTTGGCGATTTCAGGGCCAAAACTTAGGAGAACACTCGTAATTTAATTTATCGGGAGCTTGTTGCTCTGTGACTTGGCAGAAGTGTGTACGAGATTATGGGGTTTGGGTGTTTTCATTGCCATCTGCCTTCACAATAGGGTCACCGTAACCTTTTCTACGCTTGGATTGGGACGTTGCAAGAACTGGTGGTTAGCTGATGTCACTGGCGTTCGTTCTGCCGGTGTTTTCAGAAAGACTACATTAGATCTGTTGACGGTGTGATGTGTGAGGCTGATATCGCCTCGGCCGTCGCCTTTCATACGCATAGTCTGAGTTGTCTTTCCTCATGACCGTAAAATGTGGTCTCAACGAGCAACCAATCTTTGGCATTCTCGACCATTTCGTCGTCGATGTATGGAGCATTTACCTGTCTGCCCTAAGCATGAGACACTGAAGTTGTGACAAGACTCATGATAATAGTTCTAGTAAAATCTTCATTGTTTAGAATTCACAGCCAATACTAATGCATTAATAGTAAGCTGAGATGGCGATATGGCTCAAGTGTTTAAGCGCGAATTTGCATTCTCGACCATTTCGTCGTCGATGTATGGAGCATTTACCTGTCTGCCCTAAGCATGAGACACTGAAGTTGTGACAAGACTCATGATAATAGTTCTAGTAAAATCTTCATTGTTTAGAATTCACAGCCAATACTAATGCATTAATAGTAAGCTGAGATGGCGATATGGCTCAAGTGTTTAAAGCGCGAATTTACTGACCGGAAGGTCTGTGGTTCGAACCCGACCTCTGCCCCTCTTCTTCCCCTTTCTAGTCTTGGGCAACCTGGCAGTATCCCAGCCCTCGTGCTTCCTTCAGGTAGCGGGGCAGCTAGGCACCGGCAGGGTGTTACAGTTCGACTATTTTTCGTGATGATCTGATGCTGCTCCTTCTCTCCCTTCGTATTCCCACTGTATCGCATGTTAAATGAAATTTTACTGTTCGGTTGTATTTATTATTTTTGCTACTAATGGTGATGATGATGGCCGTGGTTGTGGGAGGCGCTGGTAATGGTGATAATGATATTGGTCATGAACAAAGTAGACTGGCATCCGGCTGAGCTCACTGCGAATGTGAAATCTATCAGAAACAACAAAAATCCTTTAAGTCAGAATCCCTCTCTTTAGTGGTAAGCATTGAACGATTGTTTACACCCCGATCCGCTCATCATGGAGTAAATCTAGTATCGTTCCCTGAATTCCAGATATTTTTCAACCCCAGTGCTTTCAACCGCGGCTACATGCCCACTACTGTATTCATAATTATTATTGTCTACCTTTCCGTTGAAAATCGTTATTTGGCTGTCCTCCCCTTGAAGGACCACGCGGATGGATCTGTTGGAGAGGGTTACTCTAAAACGTTCTCCCCTGTTAAAGGAATCTTCAGGGGACAGTCCGATGACCTGTCTCTCCAAAGAATAATAACCATTTTCGGGTCAAGGCGGATTTGCTTGCTCTGGGGTAGCGCGTTATCCAAAGAAATGAATAGGTTAAGTGATCTGTTTAGGGTGAGTTATGAAATAGATGCTTAGCAGAATGAAGACGTTGGCGAACCATCACACATGATTCCTCACAGGATATGGTGCTGATAAGATAAACTTGTCGTGGTGCGATGGATTATGCACTTGTATATCCCATTGAGCGGGATCATGCTTCGTCTATATCAGGAAGGTGCGACTCCTGAAAGTAACTCAAGAACGCCCGGAACCTACTGAGACCTTGAAACTCCACCAGAATCCCAGTAGAAAAGTCGGCAAACATCCAGGCTAGTTTAATCATTCCATCAATTTAGCAACAGCCGATGAGTGTGTGTCTGTTGTCTCTCATGTCAGATTTGTCAGTGGAACCAGGTTTGCTATCCCTTAGTCTTCCACTTTTAGGGGTCGGAATGTGTATGACAGTGTTCTTTTGCGTTTTGGGTCACTCCGGTAGTCTACTGGCGCTCACGATTATGTCCCAGCCAGGCTCTTGGGTCAAATACCTTGGTCGATCCTATTCGTCATCTTGTCTAGGTTGAGTTTCACGAATGCAACCCTCAATTAATAGAGGCAAAGCCATCGCATCGGACATCGCATAACATCACATGCTATTCGGGACATGTTATCCACGAAATACAAAGACGATCGAACAGTTTGTTGGTACTTCGAGCGAAAGGGATCGGTAATCACTCACTCCCCAATGAGCTACTCTATCACGATCCATGGAATATGTTGATCGGACCACGTACTCCTCCTTTGATTACTGTGTTTCACAGAACCCTTTTTCATTTAATACTACAGGATGGCTACCATCTAATAATGACAAAACCGACGGATTTTGTAATGGAGTGATTTGGCAAATAATAATGGAGTCCGAGCTAGAGATAGCCGAGCAGGTAAGGGGATAAATTATTTGCCGGAATGTCCATGGTTCCATCCACACCCTTGCTTTCCGATCGCCGCAATCTTGGTTTGAGCAACCTTCCAGTATCGCTCCCCATGCTTCCATACGCGACAGCAATGTACCGAAGAGGTGTCTAATGAGCATTTAGACAAAAAGCCAATGGTAGTGACAAATCAACCTCAGTTTATTACTTGAAATCGCTCCTGCATTGGATCCATTTCATATATTGCGTTCCTCGGGGTTCCCTTATGCCAAAAATGTTCAACGGAAGACAACCAGTCAGCAGGCAGCGTGTAATACTGCCGGAAATAAATTCGTACTCTTTCATGCTATAGTGTTGTGAAGATAGCAAGACGTTTCCCACAGGTGACAAGTGTTCCGCTATCTAGAAGCAGTAGTGCTGCCTTCACGAAAGGTAGGACGGGTAGGAAAAATTCGTTTCTAAAGTACAGGCTCCGGTCACCCAAGGATGAATTTTGACCGCCAGCAAACTATCGTATAGTGTCGAAGAAATTATTTGATTTTACCAAGAACCCAATGCGACCCCAAACTCGTCTCTTATGCTCAGTAGTGCCAGAATTCAAGCAACTGTATTTTATTCCCCGCTTTATTCATCTGGACCAAGTTAGTCAGGCCGATAAATCGTTGATTCCGAGGCAGGCCTCCCAAGGAAACCCTGCCAGCCGCTGTCTCTCGGTTCAGACCCTTGAATCAGCTATCAGGGAGAGGACCTCTGAACGAAACCTCTCATTATCTTAATGCTTCATGGGTCAGATTTGACTCAAAAGTTCAAAGTGGGATTTCCCGGTCACCTATGGGAATTTTGTTTGTTTTCGCGGCTCAAATTGGCCAACAGACAAGACTCTGCCAGACATTTTACCGAGCTCGAGGTAATTTAGTGCCTCAAGTGCGAAGCCACTGATCTGGAGGGGGGGAGGAGTCCGTGGTTGCCCTGCCCCTGTCTAGGCTTGGGCAACTTTAGAATACCTCAGATACATAGCAGCCATGCATCGATAAGCTGTCACATCTTGGCGGTTGATTTTTTTAGACTCTTTCCTATTGAAGTTGCTGTATCCCAAAAACACATACAAAACTTACATTGGATCGTACAACCAAAGCGAACTCAACCTCTTCATGGTTTGTTCTCCGGGTGTCCGGTAATCCCTAGGCGGTGGCTCATGAGTTGCATTCAGATTCAAGACTGAACACGCTAATGAATTTGCGCCGTTGGATCATCCAGCTCAATCAAAGTCAGTGTCACTAGCCATGAAGACGGAAACCTGTTTGTAAAACAACGGTAGTAAGTGCCGGCGCTTATTTGCTATAGCTGCTTAATTACCGTCGCACACACTAACTCTGAGCCTTAGTATTTCGGCAGCACCACTCCAAACCAGAACGATTGCTACTACTTCACCTTCATATTTGAAAGGTACGCAGTATTCGATCAGGCCACAGAGGTCAATGCAATTGCACAGAAAATCATTTCTAATCGTTTCGAGTCTTCCTGGTTAGTCTTTTGATGTCACTGTAATTTTCTGGCATGAAGCGCAAACCATGTGACGCAACAGAATTATTTTTTCCATCCGTATTTGTGTTTCACGTTCGTATTCCGGAATATATTCAAATGAATCTTTCTACTAATCTTTCCCAAATCTGCCTAAGCAAACTTTCATCAGGTTTTTGAGTTCTATATAACTGACCATATGGGTATGGTTCAAATCCGTTGTCTATTTTGGTATTTTTGTTTTTACTTTGTATCCTCTAATACCTGCTGCGAGCATACTCACGAATACAGTTAACCTCTTTGAAGTTTTGGTTTTCATAACGTATTTGTTATATTCACGTCAAATACTTGTCCTGACACGTCTTTGGTCTTCTTACTTGGCAGGTGCCCGCCGACGTTCATACTCGTGACGTGTTTGGTCTCGATCCCCATGTTGAATACACCATCTACTTGGCCGGTGTGACTTGTAGAGGCGAGGGTGTGCGTGGCCCAGGATATCGCCTGTTTCCTGCCTCTAGCTTGTTTCAATCAGCATATGGTGAAGCCACACATCCAGCGAACATATTATCGACGAAGTCAAAGTTTCCACCATGGGGCTACGGGATAATCATAGGGGTTATTGTGATTTGGATATTCTTCGGCTCAATGATACCCATACTGACCAGACGCAGTCCAGTAAAGCAATCCACCGACTCCAATAGATCATTTGATCCCCGGCACCCAGAAATAGACCGTTGCTGGCACTGGTGCATCTTTTGCGGGAACAGCAGATCTGATTTAAAGCGGGGATCCAAGGCTCCTACCATTGACAATCCGTTGGCAAGAAAGAGCGACAGCAACTCAAGCTATACATTTGCCACTGCTGTCCACAGGGATCAGATGGAGCTGGCTAATTTATTACAGAGAACTGATTCTCACCAAACGTCTGCTTCTGAACAACACGGCGGTGACGTACCGGGGGACCATCGGCAACTACCAGGCGGCTACTCTACGAGCGGTTCGAACTCTCGAGGTGACCCATCTATGCGTCAACTACCTGTCCAGCCTGAAAAGTCGAACTACCTGGCTGGTGATGATGCTGAAGTCTATGCAAACAGTGACCCATCGCTAGTCTCTGATCCGGCAAATAGCCTCATAATACAAAACTCTACAAGTTCTGGACCAATGTATCATTTATCCACGGCAGCCGTTCAAACCCCTCAACAAGTCTACTGGAATCGCCCACAACTTCCGGATTCCGTAAACGTGCCGTTTCCTGTGCCACCGTCATATCCCTTCTCAGATCCCACCAGTCCCAATTCGTTAAAGGCTTTCCCCACTCCTGACCTGTCAGGTGAGGTGACTAGCGGCTTTGTTTCACAATCCGGGCGCCCCAGTCATGACACATTCACACAGTTGAATGGAAGTGATCACCAGGATGTTTGCACGGAGGACTCGGTCCCACCTTATGCTAGTTGCAGTGTCCTATCAGCACCTCGGCTGCAGTACATCAGTTCGGATTTGTCACAGCCATACAATCTGGGTACCAACAAGCCTACGGAGGGTGAATGCCTCGTAAGTAACATATGAATTACATTCGTATTGCAGAACAGACAGAACTTTCGTCGAATCACATGTATTCTATCGTGTCGTTATTTTGCTCAAATCTTGGTGAATTTGGTTAGATGTTTCGTGCGGGTTGCCCACCTGAAATCAAAAGGCCTCGTACCAAACTGGACAGTAGGTAAATATCTATCTAACTCAACCTCTTGGTCCTACAGATTACGGGCCGAATAGAAATGACAGTCTATTTCTTGGTCAACTATACTTCATTTACAGCTCCCGTATAGCTAGACCTTGGTCTCGGACTCCGTCTTCACCTGCCATCTTGCCATCATCTAGGCCCGTGTGCAACACTATTCGTGCGGAACACACATAAGATACGTAATCTGTTACGTTCAACAGCATTCAGTTACTCAGCGCATCCAGTTGGTAGCCCTGTTTAGCTCCAACACATTCCGGTAGAAATGCCTAGTGTCATCATCGTCATTGAGAGAGGAACCGTGGTGTTTCACTGTCGATCCCAGTTTATACTGGGAAGAATAAACAATGGATCAGGGCCACCTAACATTGGCCCACTACAAACATCCGAGATACGTGCACCTCAAACACTCAGTGAGACAATCTGGATGGAAACTGACAGCATGACTGTCACTGACATAGGTTAGCCGCCATATCGTCCAGTGTCTCCAGCTTGGCATCACCATTGCGAACAATGACGTCACCTTCAACCAGATTTTCGTTAGCACTGATTGAATTTCGTATGCTTACGGCGCAAGCAAATCTGTTCACGCCGCTAGTGTTCCTGTGTCTGATTCAGCCAGTATGAAAAGGATATCCAGCGACCGCTGCCCCGCATACTACATTTTGTCAGGTATCGTCCGCCCCACGGAAGCCAATCCTGATTTCTCCATCAGTTGCTTTTTACCATTGTCTACTTGTACCAGGGGCGCACGTAGCAATATACATGTCCAGGGAGACCACACGACGAGCATGTAGCTGCGGCGGACAACAGCGGCTCCTGTAGCCTCGAACCGATTGTTCGAATCTAGCCCTGGCTTTTTGACTGTTCCTGTTTAAGCTTGGGCAACATGATAATTTCTTAGTCCTCACGCTTCCTTCAGACTACATCGGACCCATCCATCGGAGGGCTTCCACAGCTGAAAGGTGATATTTTTCGTTTTGTTCAAATGGAAAAGTAGTGACCCGGCTTTTATAACATTGTGTTCTCGTAGTCCATCGCACTTAGAAAATGAGAAGACATAAGTCGATTAGTTTCGTTGCCAGCTTTAAACGATATTTGTAGACAAATAAAAGGGCATCATAGAGGCAGATTTATTAAGGAGGAAATTTTGTTTTAGATTATAGTCGAATCAGCGTTGTTTCAGGGCAGGTGGATAGATAGAATTTATCTGACTTTGTCAACGTTGCTTCACAACTAGTCAGCAACATCGCGTTCTGATCTTCTAAAGTTGCTAGCAAGGTTGACTATGTGACGTGTCTTGTATTTGTTTGGCACGATTTGACCTCCACTTAAGTGAGTCTGCTCGTTGTGTTTCAACTCTGAAAATTTCAAAAGTAGTCTAGAATCTGTTGAAGAATCTTTCCATTGTTTTTTATTCGGATTAAGGTAATAGCCAACTTAGAGTCATTTCACAGTAGAATTGCGGTAAATCATCTAGAAAGGACAACTCACACTCAGTGACGTTTCTGTCAGCATATTAGATTTCCTTCCTTGAATTTCTGC
>NW_008752089.1:268299-282229 GCF_000715545.1 Opisthorchis viverrini | reverse complement strand
TTGGGCACCATAGTCACATTTGGCTGCCTGTGTCTGCAGCTGTAACACGAAATCACGGACCGACTGAGAATGAGAGCGGGTTAACATATTGAACTTAGCTCTTTCGGCTGCTACGAAGTTAATCGGTTTGAAGTGTTGAAGAACTTTGTTTTTCAATGCTGTGTAAGGAATATCAATTGGAGATTCAGGATATACTAAATTCTTGATCAAAGTATACGCCTCCTTGCCAACGAAATGTAGGAAATATGCAGTGAGTTTCTTATTATCCATATCGGATTTTGTGAGGCACCATATGTCGAATCGTTCCAAGTAATCCTCTACGTCACGCGCAGTTGAATTAACTTCTAATGGTTCCATTTCGGCAGGCATGATGAATTGTTCCAATCGCGACGCCAAAATGTGGTGATTAAGTTTCGTACGTATATCGGTACAACCCGACAAACTAGAAATCCAGAATTCAGCGAAGAGTGGCAACCAGCACATATGTATTCGAATTGGCGAATATGTACAGCATGTGGAATATTAAAACAAGAGAATAATGAATAGAGCAATGAATAGAGCATCAGTCATGTTCATCACATTTTTCATAATGCATTGTATCCTTATCACTGCCAGCGCATCAACTACGTCATGGTCGAAACTCTATTGGTCTTTATGATACGGATTTTTCAACGGGTTTATTGGGCCATACGCGGTGTAGGTAGCAACAGGAGACCAGTTGCCAGAGACCCTCTGTACACAGCATCAGCTAAAAAGACAACATTAGGTCACTTTTCCCTGGCTAGACTACTTCCATTTGGAAATACAAACAGCGAAGGACAGGTGTCATCCAGATCCCTTTATCAGGTCACGACATTTTAGTTAAGTGGTGCAATAATACAATAAAGGACAGAACGGTGGGTTTTACGGTCGAAACAGCTTAAAGCAGCTAGGCGTTCCAGTTTGGTCAGTTGTTTTTTCCGGCCAATGATCACTTGGAATGAAGTTGCTAGTGTGTTGGAATATTGGGATGAAGTCTAAGATCTCCGGTGAATTGCACACTGGGTTTGCATAGGTAACGCAATATTGACCTGATTCGGTTCCAGCTAAACAAGTCTATTTATTAATCTCCGGCACTCTGAATGTCGACT
Organism: Opisthorchis viverrini; assembly: GCF_000715545.1. Lineage (NCBI taxonomy): Eukaryota > Metazoa > Platyhelminthes > Trematoda > Opisthorchiida > Opisthorchiidae > Opisthorchis > Opisthorchis viverrini. The sequence goes on along the minus strand of NW_008752089.1, from coordinate 281,099 downwards.
CAAGTTTGATCAGGTGACTCGTGTCGATTAGATGTGCAGTCAGGTCACCAGTAATTGATTTTTGTAATTTTTTTCCAAAAAGGCTGTCTCATCTTTTTTCAGAGTTGTCTGATTAGCTGCCCAAATATTTTCTGCCTAGCGCCATAACTTGAGGTGGACATCTGTACGCTGACAAGGATTAGCGCTTTAGTGGCAAACAAGTCGTAGGTCTGAAAACATTTGGTGGATTTTCGGTGTAAGCGTCTGGTAATGGAGTCAATGGTAGATCTCTTGAAAGGTACACTGATGAAAATAGCTTTTCTGCCCTATGTGGTCATCCATTAGTGCTGGCAACCAGCATCCATCTGAATTGATCACTCCGGTAGGTCACTTTCTAGTTTCAGATATTTGTTTTGTCCTAGCTCAGGTTGAAAACACATGGATAACGCATCATATTGTTTGTGGTTAAAAGGACAAAGCTACTGAAGTTCTTACACTGTTCCATTCATCTGTTATGAAAATCGAGTGTCTAATAGTGTCAGTCCACCGTCGCCATAACTGCACATAAAGGGCATGGAACGAATCTTCAGCTGCTTGCCCCGCTGGGAACTGAATTGATTTTCGAAGGCATGAGACACAAACGAGAATAGTTCGTACATGAGTCGTCTGTAAGGCCTCATCCCCTGAGTATTCTATCGGAGACTGATCTCTTAGAGGACCCATAAAGATTTCTGTAGTAATAGTAGTGGCCCGGAGGTAGACACCACCGTAACGTCATCTAGTGGTTGGTAGGACCTGACATCAGACTTATAATGGACATTCACTGTGCACGTAGCACTACCACAGTCATTAATAGCCGGAAAGTGGTGACAGTGATAATAGCTAGATCCTATAAGATGGACAACGGTAAACCAAGAAGATACATACACTACTCTCCTTTTCTGGCTTACACTTGAATCATTTTCTGTTTCTGCAGATGCTAAGTTGGCAGATTTCTTGGCGTATTGGTTCAAGAACCTTGACTAACTGCTTAGCTGTCATACGATGCGGACCTTCATACATGTCCGGTAGAGGCTGCAATAATCGGTTTCATTTGGCTATCCGTATAGGTGGGGAATAATTGAAATTGACGAAATTTTTTACACTCAGATGTAGTTTGACTTCCTTTTTTCTCAACATAGGTACCGATTTTTCGGTGGTGTTCAGTGTCCTTGATTTGTCTTAGATAATAGCCATCTGCCATCAAAACTTACTTTAAATTGCGTAGCCCTTTCAGGATTGATAACTTTTTGGAAGAGGGAAGTCTTCTCAAGGGAACGACATAATATATAATATAGTAATATAATATATAATATAACATATGATACTTTAAAAAACACAGCTTGGGGTTTTCTCATTTGAACATTTTATGGTACACTAGCACTCCCCTAAAGCACGCACTGATGGGACCTATCGAAATTGGGCTCTTGTGAATGGGGGCGCCCTGGTCCACTTGATCTAACGATAACCAACTTTGTAGGAGAGACCTGTTCGGTTGATCCACAAGGACGTGTTTTAACGGTTTCTGTTTCTAAGGTAGCCTCTCTATGGGAGGGACAACTTTGATTCTGGCCATCCTGCGAAGGTAAGTTTTGCTAGGTTCAAAATGTGAGTCGAAATTTGTTAGGAACCTGACTACCCGCATATAGCTGAGAGAGGAGAAACGGTGCAAGTTGACGGTGTAGCCAGGATATAAGGCCAATTGTGACTTCTGTATGTGGTCCTCGTTGGTAATATAGGGGCAGATTACCGAAACGGAACTAACCAACCTGCCAGAACCGATTGCTTTTGGTGGCCGATCGCCGCAGGTGTTTGCTGGGCCCCGTAGGCTTGCAACCCTTTGCAACATCTGTCGATACAGGGGTTTGTGGATCTGCAAATAGCTAGTTTAACCAGTAGCTCCGAGCTTCTTGTTGCCGCTTCTCTTTGAGACTCAGACTGATATATTTATATTATACATATATATATATATATGGTATAGCATCATCATCACCCCTTTGTCATCATTCATAGCAGTACTCCGGTATTAGATATTTCCTAAAACCGTGAAAGAAGAAAGCTTGAGTGAGATGACCAGACTTAGCAACCGTAAAACAAGACCGTTGTTTCAACTGTTTTCTACATACTACCCGTTGGCTTCAGCGATATTCGGTTTTGACTCCATAATTGAAGCAAACTGGCAATCGCTACTCACAGCTTGATTGTACGCTCAGTGAGATCTGTTGTGGTTCGATCACGACTCTTACAACAACCAAGACATGTGATTCAAGCAATCAGCATAGGGTGAAAATCCTTGGACGGCTGCAACTTTAGTAATCTTACGTCAAATAACGACACAAACTATTAAGCAGCACATAGTCCACAATCTCTGATTTTCTTCGAATCTTCCATGGAAAATTTTTTTAGGTTGTTTGGACTGACGTGTGCGTATTTTTTTTCCACGTTTGTCTGACTTCCTACCGTCATGACTGGACGATTCTTTGAGTGGACAAGCCACCAAGAGAAGAGCGCATCAATCTTTTTGACATCTCTGCAACCCTTCCTCTTACACACGTACACAAACGAACCCGCGCACAGTTAACACAGATGTATTCAATTTGTTCGCTCTATCCCGTATCTGGCGCGTTTGTTTGTCCGAATATGTCTAGAAGCTAGGGTTTTCGTGGGGCTCTTAAATTAAATTTTAACAAGCCAGTTTTTCCTCCATTGTTTGCTTCACAGGGTGTGCAAAAATCTTCGGATAATCGGCTACGTTAAGCGAACTGCGCACCAGGTGATGCTGATTGTGGTGGTGGTGGTCCGACCGATAGTATACAGCTCGCACCGTTTTTCCCCGTCCTAGAAATCGCACTCGTCTGGTTGTCCCAACAGGGTTGTTGTAAATCCTATCGCGGACGGTCAGGGAGTTGATGGATAACCGTGTGATGCAGAAATAAATCTTCCCAGTTGGTGAAAACTGTTTCTACTTGTTTATGACTTGTGCTAGAACGCTTCTCAATCTTGGTATCAACGCATCGCCTACTGACAACCACAGTTTGTCTGCGTGAGAAGGGTGGATTGTCTCAACTTATCATCAACAAACGTGTTTTGGAGCTTAAAACGGTTTTTTGGTGGTGATAGATGTCGGGACGATCACGTGTGCCACCAATCAGATGTTTGAATGGATACATGCTTTTTCTTTGGAGAGCTTTGAGGTGAAACTGATGTCCAATCTTGGTGAATTTTGTTGTCATTTTGGTTGACAGTTTTGAGTGATACCTCATCGAACATCCATTAGCCATCAGTTAAACTTAATCCATTTGAATCAGAACTGATAAACCTCGCGTTTCAGCGTGAATCTACTGACCGGAAGGTCTGTGGTTCGAACCCGCCCTCTGCCTCTCGACTTCCCCTGTCTAGGTTTGGGCAATCTCGCAGTATCCCAGCTCTCGTGCTTCCTTCGGGTGGCATGGCAGCTAGGCACCGAAAGGGTGCTATAGCTGAACGGTTTTTTCATCCTGTATGATTTCACATCCGATTTTGTTCACGTCCGTTTATTTCGCTTAACCGAGCGGCTTAATTCCTAAGTATTGCCTTTGGATATAGTATGCTAAAAACCAAGGCAACATGGAAGACTCAATTCCATGCCACTTTTGTCCCACAGAGACCACTTTATTTGTTTGTGCAGTTTACCACTTAATTAGCAAATCAATGAATCAGCTTATTTTAGAATGCTGTTGCGATAGAACGTCGTTGAAATAACATGCTAGGCTGTCATATCACCCACCCTGCTTTCACATGCCTTTTTTCACTCGGTTATATGACCACAGTGAAGTTGAAGTTTACCTTGTTGACTATAATCGTTCAGCGGTAGCACCCTTCCGGTGCTTATGATACTTTTCGGTGCCTGGCTGCATTAGGAACCGAAGGTCGAGATATTGTCAGGCTGCGAAGTTCAATCAGGAGTAGATGAAAAGCCAGGTTTGGACGTGAACAACTCGGTTCAACTGCCACTGTTGCTGATGATAAAATGATCCTTGCCACATGTTACTCTCAGCCATAGCCTTCCAGTTTTTTCTTCCATAGCTTGTCAGTTCCAACCGACTAGGTGGTCTTTATAGGCCATTTGAACACTGCTTTGACAGTTACTCATGCCAGGTAGTTTAACGAATATCGCATCAGTGCGTGTACCTTTTGAGTACTGTGTAGATGTAGTATACACAACGGCTTGGCTTCCATCCTTTTCTTCGCCACAACAGAGCCTTCTTCCATGGAGTCACCGAGCAAGAGACACCTCTTTCGTGAATAAATAGTCCATTTTTGCAGCCGTCAAGAGCCCCATCTATATTCGATTCCCTTTCTTCCCCTTGTCACACTACCTCACCGTGTCCCCTCGAAACACGAAGGCCGTAGAAGAGGCCAATGCGACAGCAGTTTGTGGACTTAACACTTCCTACACTGGAACTGGTTTGAAAGAGCATAAGTACGATGTGGCCCCGGACAGCACAGGTGTGATGGAGCCCCTGAAAAAGATGCAGCTTGGCGATGCACAGCTGGTGTATGGAGTAATGTCAGGAGACGCCTCAGACCTCGACTGCCCTTGTGAAGCACCATCTGTGAAATTGTCCAAGGGCAATGTCTCTGCCCTCAAATCCCTGAGTGGCCAAACGACTTCCGCATCGTAATTAAGTCCTTTTCAGATTAGGCTTTTTACTTGCTATTTTTCACGACATGGCGAAGGGAGTAGAGTGTGTACACAACTCTGCAGCGAAGGCCTTCTTCCTTTCAAACCTCTTGAGTGAATACTTATTATAATAGACATTCCATGTCACACGTATCACTGATCGAAACCCTAAAAGATTGACGGTTAAATCTCCTCTTTAAGTTTTCACTTTTACACCTAGCCTAGAGTGCCCTCGCAGTAAGAGAAAGAGGATTGCATCTCCGATTAGAGCTGCGAAGGGTGGCATAACCATTGGGGTCTCGTAGTGTCGAGTATGGCAACAAAGCGATCCAACTTGATTTTGGTATCGCCAAACCAGTGGAATATGCTGGACTTATCACAATCGGATTGTACCGGTGGGCATCCATTTAGCGACAGTCCCGGGATGAATGCAACGGACTATTTTGCCATTGATTAGGGAATTTTGATCTGTTAGAAGGCAAGAGATTTTGATTTGATTGAAGCTGCTCTGATAAGAAGTGGTCCTTCGCGGTTAAAACTTTGTAAAACACACTTGGATTCATTTTGGACTCTTTGTGAAATATGATATTTTTTGTGTGACATGTCATCCGACACTTTCCAAGAGGGATCCATAAAGAGAGGAATGTTTAAGTTTTATAAGTCATTGGACGTCTTCAAGGCTTTGCGTTACAGAGCTGGAAAGTATCATGCGGTTGCTTCATTCCTATTTTGGGCCAAAGGTGCGTAACCAGAAATGCAAACTGAAAATCACTTCCCCTCAGCTACGGGTGGCCGATGAAAAGAACGGTGTAAAGAACCTGCAGTTCGGCACGATGTGGCACACGCGCCCCCATACTGGGTTTCTTACAGAGGTTAGCGAAATGTGCATGGATGAGGATTCTCAGTAAGGATAAAACAGTTGCACGATGTTTCTAGGTATAGATGAATGAAATACTATCTGTTCATCTTATCATCTGCTGCTCCTCTATCGCAATTAGTTTAGTACCAAGTTAAACAAGCATCTTTGGTCTTTACGGCGACTTTTTAGTGTCTGCACGGGAGATGTCCACCTGTCCAAAACTCCAATCGCCTAGTTTTACTCTCGATCGGCGCTGGTTCACAAGTTTTTCCGCTTGAATTATTCTCTTTCTACACCTGGTGTTTCACTCGATTCTATCGAGATGTAGACCGGTTTATCTGTAAATGCATTCTCCGACAGTGTCCAATTTGTTTACCCGGTTTCCCTTTTCTTTCTCACGCGCTCTGTTCGTTCCACAACATTTGGCTAGTCTGACCCGGTATCTGCGTGTGCGGTAAATGTGTGTGCGCGCGTCAAATTGATGATGAAACCGCTCAGACCTGTTTCACGTGCAACGTTTGTCAACATTTTGTTTGTTCACATGCGGGGTTTAGAGCCGGTGTGGACTGTTGGTATTGCAACGTGTTCATTCTTTCCTACACCGCATTCACGTCTTCTAGCGCATTAATTGTATGTTTGAGAATGTTCTGACAAACAGGCAAGTGAGTTACCATGTTCCAGGATGGTTGCGCTTCACGCCTAGATAGCAGTCGACTCCATGCACTTTTCGGTCGTAATCACCAGGCTTTGTCCACTGTACCAGAATAGTTTACCAGAGACGAGATTATTTCATGTGAGTTATGTTCTTTACACTAGTCACATGATATAACATAATAGGATGTTTTAGTTTCGGTTCATAAAATGTCACTATGTGACTGGTAATACTTCGAATTTCTTGCGTAGATTTTGTGCTAATGTGATTCTTATTTGTAGAGTGCTGCCCTTCGCGGTCCATCGGTAATGTCCAAAAGCGTCAGTGGACAAAATGTCACAGGTGGTCTTATGGAGAGCGGCCGTTTGGATCCGGTAGCCACTAGACAATGGCCGATTACTTCGCGATTGCTACCCAGTATCCAACCCAGTCACTGTACTCCATACACTGCTAGTAACGGTGGCCCACAATCTATCCCGCCTCCACCTGAATACCCACCACCTCCACTACCTACTGCAAATCAGTGGGTCTATCCCCCCGTGCACCAAACGATCGTCTATCCACATTCGCCTGGCACCGGACACTCCAGTTGCGTGACGCCTGAATACGAGGGTCATGTTCTCCGAGGTAGCGACACAAGTGCTCTCGTTTCAAGTGAGTGCTGATCCATCTCTAATCAGTTGAAGCTATCCACATGATGTTGATATTTTTCAAGGAATATCGATGTGATTTCAAAACCACTTAACCATCATGATACATTTGTGGAGCGTTCTGTTATTTAACTGGAATTACCTTGTGGGTAATTCACTACTTTCGTTGGTTTTGTCTTGACGTTTGCCGTCCACAATCCGAGAAGACACAGTTACACAGTGATTCCCTATTTTTAATAGATTTTCAAGCCTGAATTCACCTTGAGAACCTGTCTGGTAAACACCCCTGCATATCCGTTGCTCGGATTTAAAATGATAGTCAGAAATCAACGTCAGAGTCTCACTCACATTTCCTCACTTCATATCCAGAGCTTTTTCAGTTCGCTATTTCCATCCTATCATCTGTTTTCAAGGATTCCCGTTTGTATGCGGTGCTGATGTAGGGTTATAGGGTATTCTGTTAATCACGTTGAGGAGCCCCAAGCTTACACGCTTTTCCAATCCGATAACACAGTGATCAAGTTTTGAATACTCAGTCCACATCGACTACGATTAGTTCAGTTGTGAGATTCTTCCGATGCGCTGGACCCCTGTGCTAGCTTGTTTGATCCACAGTCATACTATGGAATGTTTCCAAATGTGTTGGATTTTCAACCACGGGATTTGAGTTTTTCCACAGTGAGTTTAATCATCTTGTGGTTTAAGAGCAATACACTGCTAGACCTGTTTCCCGACCAACTGGCCACCGGATCTGATCAGCAATTTGGTATTGACGATTTTTGCATGATATACTCGATGATGATGACTTAACGAGGGACTTTGCGCGCCTGATCGATGCTTTCAGTCCAGTGTTTGTGCGCTTTTTCTCCGTTGATGAAGTTTTACACCGAGAGTCGAAAACCTCATCTGTATGCCCACCTGCTGTTTGTATCCGGGCTCATTCATGTACCGGCACGTGCACAAAACAGCTGTCAACACGAATCATCACTGGTTGGCTTAGACCAATGTGGACCGCACAAAGACCCTGAGTGTTTGTCTGCTTTTTATTGCTGGGCTCGTTGTTTGAACTTGCGTTAGTACTGGTCTGTCTGCGGGTGGCGGGTGTTAAGGGGACTGGGGATTGATAACACTCGTAGTCTTTGTCCCCCCCCCCCCAACAGCCCCTCGTGTGAATGCCCGTCACTACAAGCCATTATCGCTCGTGTATGAAACGTGTGCCTAATTAGCACATTTCTACGACCTCGGACGTGTCAGGGCATTGTGCCCTGAACGTAGCAACTAAAATGGTAAAGATATCGTTTAGAGTCGTTTTCGTGCCACCGCTTCGATGACGCTTATCATACCGAACACTTGACTGTTTTCGCAACGGACCATCTGCCGTTGTGTCCACTGAACCTAACAATATCATGACTGCTAGCTGATTCGTTTGGCTAGGTGAATCCAGCTGATCCGGTTCTCAGCACATTGTGCATGGCTGGTATGTAGATCAGCGTCATTGACGATCGTGCGCTGTATAGAGTTGACGAACTGAAGTTCATTTTTATTTACTCATTTGGAGTTCAGCGCACGTGCTGTTTTTCCTGCTTTTAGGGACAAGAAACAACATCAGGAGAATGTAGCCTTATGTACTAAGTTTAGCCGAAAGATAAGCTTCAAGTTTTATGTTGCCCATTGCTCCGTTGGCAAAAGGTCCGTCTTCCGAGTTTGGCGAAGAATGCCTGCTTCTAGAAAACTTCAACAAAAACTTAAAGGTTTTCGCGGTCCTATTTTGTTAAATAGAGTTTGATAGTGCACATGTCTTTAGATGAATTGACGTAATGATATATCAGCTTCTTTTGAATTCCATTAATTCTGTGAAGAATTCTTGAGAAACTATGGTAACTTGCTGTCCTAAATCTTGCTTACTTTCACTCTTTGATTTCATACAATCAGATTATTTAGCAGTTTGACCAATAGATCTTGGAATCCGGTCGGATCGATAGATGAACCGACGACAATTCACCGAAGCGCTAAAAACGCTAGTCTCATGTCTGTGTTAAACGATACATCGTAGAAATTCTACTCGGGACTCTGTCGTTTGATCAACGAGCACCAATGGAAAAGCAGGCTCGTGTAAATCTACTTTTCCAGACGATACGTGACATGAACGGTGCTTTTTAGGTGAGGTGGTCCCCCTGAGGGTTCACGTGGTCCGTACTGTTGGCTGGTTCCCACAAATATGGTGCTATTCTGCGGTGTTTTCAGCTCAGGTCAACTCTGGCATGCTGACGTCCAGTATAATGATTTGGGCTTGAGTGTTCATCAGCCACAAACCGCATCTACATGGTTTCTAGATATCCGAAATAAGGAACATTAGAGGACAGCCTTTCTTTGGATGCGATAACATCTGTCACTAGGTCCAAGCGACTGGACGATACTAATGACATCGTGTGTATTCAACCTCGGGGAAGTTCGATGTGTAGCTAAGGCTGCTCAGGGATCAGTTGGTTTAAACTCCACTATGCAGGCATCCGGGAGACCCGTCTTGCGTAGATTTCCTGATTTCATTTATTTTAAATAGCTGCTACTGGTGGTTTGGTATGCAAACGGCAGTATCTTCAGTCTTTGCTTCACATCTATTTGAGGTTGCTGTTACATTGAAGGGCTGTTTGATATCTGCAGTTAGCTGTTGATGTCTGCAGTTAGTTGTTGATGTGTTGGTCTCTACGATCTGTGTGCCGTAGTCTTCCTTAGCCTATAAGGTTTTTAAGGACAATGGCACGTTTGCACACACATAAACACGTATATACGCACGCCCGCTCTCGCACTGATGGACGTAAAACGTCAATACACAATTTAACTGGTCATCCCTTCACCTTTAACCAGATGCGAATGATCGTTCCCTAATTGCTTCACCATGGCGGCGGCGTCAGCTACGCTTCCAATGTGCAACCACCTATGTGAAAGCTAATGGGAGAGGGAAGTGTTTGAACATGACCCTGCTGTTCGTCATGATGTTTTCCGCTAGAATAGTTTTGATTGTGACACTAAGACAGCTGTGCAAGTCACACAACGCTTTGGTGTTTCGTGGTTCCAATAACCGATCAAAGACAGCGAACAGTCGCATCGATGCACGTAACCACCTGGCGCCGGTCAGTAATAGTTGTCTGAGGACGTGTAAAAATGTCCAACGTGGCATTTACCTCTCTCGTATTTATTCAGTTTATTTTGCTGAACTGTGGACCTGTTTGACTTGCCTAGAAAAGAAAGACAAAAAGATTTCTGGTGTCATCTGGTTCTAGGAACCTCATTTGCTCTGGATACGCAACTGGATATTTTGTTTATAATGTCCTTCAACTGAATGTGTGCATCAGGCTGCCTCATGTTCTAGTATTGCCTACCTAATAATCCATAAGAAGGGCAAAACCGGTCGTGGACTGTCGAAGAGCTTTCATAAACCTAATGAGTGGGGCGTCATGTATACAGTCCAGAACCATCTTTTTCGAGGTCAGTAACAACTAACACCCCAATTTCACGTTCTGGAAACACTTCCGAAGAACGCATTTCGATGAAGCCAGCTTGCTTACCGGGGGAACCCAGTATGTATAGCACTGCATTTCTCGTCGTTGACCAGAATCATTCAGCGGAGTAGACAAGCACACAAGCCATCTGGGATGTACTAGGCCTGGTTCACTTTTCCATTCGGTTTCACCTACCACAACTTCAAGTTATGCAAATATGAGTGACTTCTCGAAGCGAGATGCTTCAGCTGACCGTTGACGCAAACTTTAAAGAGTTTTGGATTCAGAACCCATCCCTAGAGAATCCCAAATATACCACCATGCCGTAAGCGAGTAAACTCAAATGAATTTTTGCTCCTTTCGGGAAAGTCTCACAACCGGCTTTGAAGCTTGTGGATGATGTCGTGGAAGGATAGTTTCTGTAGAGACCATTCATACGGAGGCTTATCATATGACTTATTAAAGTCAACCGTGACCATATTAATAGAATCTCCAGCGTCTACGTTACTGTTCAAGGGTTTCTCGGATATCGGTAATTTGGTTATATGTAACCTCCCGTTCTGGAAAGCGTGTTACCCACGTGTTCCCGCGCGCATCTGCTATGCGTTGTTTGATAGCACGCATAATGCCTCTTTTCAATCTTAGAATGTGACTGCTCGTGGGATTTGTGGAAGTCTGTTTCTGCCTTCATCAACAATGAACAAGAGATAAGTTACAGTGCGAAAAAAACGTGCCACTCAGCGTTCTTCAGATAGTTCTGGCCAGTTACTTAGAAATCCACGTTCCAGAAACCTTGAGACCTAAGTGAATTGCATGTCGTTTGGTACCAAAGTACGGGTCAGTGCGGTCGCTGGGTTAACAGATGTGGTGAGCTCAGTGTATCACTTGCTAATGACCACGCATTGTCCAATTAATAGCTTACGCAAAGGCTCTTTCGATTTATAAACTATGAGATTGTACACTAGATGACAATAATTATCATTTTCGGCTCCTTCGCTCCTTTTCTCGTAGTTTGAGGTGACTGTTCCGTCGAAAATGGTCATGATTGTTTTTGGGGTTTATTTATTACTACGTGGTCTTCTTAGGAAATTGTGTAGCTCGCTCAACGTAATTCAGTTCGCGCATCCTTGGATCAGTACCGACATTTTTTATCGGTTCGCCAGTTTGTTGCATCCAGCCGTGATACTTTAAGCCATCCGATTGCCTAAGCTTACCTATTTCCTCTCGATTTCAAGAATCCCTTTCCCTCATGGCAGTGGTTCCATCAGCCGGGTCGCCTTACTTGCTGCATACANGCAAATCTGTTCACGCCGCTAGTGTTCCTGTGTCTGATTCAGCCAGTATGAAAAGGATATCCAGCGACCGCTGCCCCGCATACTACATTTTGTCAGGTATCGTCCGCCCCACGGAAGCCAATCCTGATTTCTCCATCAGTTGCTTTTTACCATTGTCTACTTGTACCAGGGGCGCACGTAGCAATATACATGTCCAGGGAGACCACACGACGAGCATGTAGCTGCGGCGGACAACAGCGGCTCCTGTAGCCTCGAACCGATTGTTCGAATCTAGCCCTGGCTTTTTGACTGTTCCTGTTTAAGCTTGGGCAACATGATAATTTCTTAGTCCTCACGCTTCCTTCAGACTACATCGGACCCATCCATCGGAGGGCTTCCACAGCTGAAAGGTGATATTTTTCGTTTTGTTCAAATGGAAAAGTAGTGACCCGGCTTTTATAACATTGTGTTCTCGTAGTCCATCGCACTTAGAAAATGAGAAGACATAAGTCGATTAGTTTCGTTGCCAGCTTTAAACGATATTTGTAGACAAATAAAAGGGCATCATAGAGGCAGATTTATTAAGGAGGAAATTTTGTTTTAGATTATAGTCGAATCAGCGTTGTTTCAGGGCAGGTGGATAGATAGAATTTATCTGACTTTGTCAACGTTGCTTCACAACTAGTCAGCAACATCGCGTTCTGATCTTCTAAAGTTGCTAGCAAGGTTGACTATGTGACGTGTCTTGTATTTGTTTGGCACGATTTGACCTCCACTTAAGTGAGTCTGCTCGTTGTGTTTCAACTCTGAAAATTTCAAAAGTAGTCTAGAATCTGTTGAAGAATCTTTCCATTGTTTTTTATTCGGATTAAGGTAATAGCCAACTTAGAGTCATTTCACAGTAGAATTGCGGTAAATCATCTAGAAAGGACAACTCACACTCAGTGACGTTTCTGTCAGCATATTAGATTTCCTTCCTTGAATTTCTGCTTTAATCGATGCAACTTAATGATGAGATAAGTAACTGATTAATGTGGTTTTTTTGTGGTAATTAAGTTTCGTACGTATATCGGTACAACCGGACAAACTAGAAATCCAGAATTCAACGAAGAGTGGCAACCAGCACGTATGTATTCGAATTGGCGAATATGTACAGCATATGGAATATTAAAACAAGAGAATAA
>NW_008752089.1:259732-263982 GCF_000715545.1 Opisthorchis viverrini | reverse complement strand
GCAACGAATAGAGTATCAGTCATGTTCATCACAGCCTACCCGACTGCTATTGCAGAATGTGTTTATTCATCTCGAGAGCTCTTCATCCTGAAATCTCCATTTAGTGTAAGGACCACTCTCCAAATCTGGAAAATTTAAACACACTGTTGCACCGCTCACATTTATTCATTTCGGTCAGACGTTTGCGGGCGTGTCAGTCAATCAACCCCATGGTGAAGATGCACAACGTGACATTCGCGTGTGAATTAGACGGACGTAATTAACCACTCAAACGCGGAGCGCCGGTTAGTGTAAAATTCACGAAGCTCGGCCAGCCCACTAACTCGGTCGACGCTGGTTTCCTGTACAACACAACGCTTTGCGGATTCGTCTAGAGTGGTTTGTCCGGTCACAGCTTACTAAAATCGTCTGCTTTACATTGTATACCATAGAAGAAATAAGAGAAGAGACATCACTTTCACGCGTTAAAGCCATGACACAAGGCAGTTTGCAGCGTGCGAGATTATTCAATAAAAAACGCTGCCCACTCCTCGTGGTGGTGGTTGGCTTCTTAATTCCAGTTCGTTTCCCAAGTCCATTTCATGATCACATCGGTTGACCCCCGCCAACATCGGCTGGAAATCAATCAAAACTAGCCGGTCTAACATTTTCATCCGAAGAACGCGAATCATGGTAGGTTACAGTTTGAGTTTGAAGAAAATCTTTGAACTTGCGAATCCTCCTACGTTGTACTCAGGAAAGTTCCGTGAGGCTGTGGACTGATCTTGAACGCGCTCGTTCAAATTCTCTAGCGGAATGTGCAGAATGTGATTGATGTCAAGAAATAATACTGATTAATCAGTTGTACAAACGCCAGGAAGCGCAAAAATGGAAACTCATTCTTAGTAGTATATTCCGCATCTCTCTGAAACCACAGTTCAAACGAAGGAGACTATAATTTTACTTTCTCGCATTCAATTATAATTATTCAAACGCTTTTCATCTGCGCAGGCGGCTGCAGTTTAGTTCCATATTGCTGAAATCTAATCTAGGACAACTATGGACATGTGATTTGCGTTATGTTTGGCTCCCACGGCTCAGCATGGTGTTTTCGTGGAAGTGGTGGTGGGATTGTAGAGGAGTTGGTTCTTTATTGCATTTACTAAGGTACCGAAGTTAGTCATATTTTGAAAGAATACTTAAAAGATAGCTACGTCGTCCTTGCTCACGCAAAATCAAAATGTCGCATCCGTACGTGAATGTTGTTGAGAGAAGTAAATCAGTGTTGCAACACGCAACCCGCCAAACAAGGGATTCACCAAAGCTAGCATTTATTGTGGAGCCTCTACTTGTATTCCACCCATGTTGTATTGAATGCAGATCAAGGTTTTATGGTCACCGGTATACTGACTCCCAGAAAATGCCATGGGAGGAATCATTTTGTTTTTTGATAGTGCAAGTAAACATCATAATAAGCAGGCCATTACTTCGAAAATTTTGCAAAAATTCAGCCGAGTAGGACGATCTTTCGTAGCTACATAACACGCTAATGGGGTGAGAGTATTTATGCGCTGAATCACCAGCAATATATCATACTACGTATGACGGTCGTGGTTTCATCATCGATGCGTATTACTTGAGTTCAAACGCTTCGCATTTGAGCTTCTTAGGTGAGTCGCTTGGGGCTGTCGGAATAGTTTGCATTTTCCAAAGAATCCTGATAAATGAGAACCAGCATTGACCAGGAACATTCACGAGCTAATTGAGGGCACAAGGGGGTGGCCCTCGATGGCATTAGAATGTGATCGAAGATAGAAGAAGCGGAGAGTGTGTACAATTTTGAACTACCATAGTGATGCGACGCTGCCCGATTTCAGAACAGATGATCGAAGTTCTGGTGAATATAGTAAGGAGTGACGATTTGCGGTCAGTGCAAACTGGCATGGCCACATACAGGTATGGGTAACGTTCTTCGGCCAATTTTTTCGCCAATAAGTTCACAGCTAATCATGGTATCTTCCTTTGAGTTGGCTAGGTGGGGTAGGAGTATGAATAGGCCATTCAGAAACTGTGACTTGGGCGCACTTGCCTTCGCACCCGCATCATGATACAGGGTGGTTGGCTGACAGGCACTTGGGAACGTAGGACTAGTATGCTTTTGAGTATGCTAGTTTAAAACGAGGGTAAGAAAGTCTCTACAGACCTTTTCAAAAAGGCTTGGTAACGCTTCTTCAGGAAGTGGGGTAGCTAGCTTCAAAGAATAATGAGTCGCCAGTGCTTACTAATTCTGAGTGTTGGGCAAATGTAATGGAAGTGGCAGGTGGAAGCATGCAGGGATAGGAGATCGGAAAATAATGTGATGTTTTTGGCTGCTTTACATCTATAGAGGATGAGTTTGCATCAACATGGAACATAGCTTTCCAAGGACAAGCTTAGAGACTTTGCAAGACGCATTGTCTCAGAAGCGTCACGTCACATGTATTTAGTGTGCCTACGTTAACCTATGGACGAGACAGTTTTTTTATCTGCTATGTACCAAACGGTTATTACATCTGAAGGGCCGTTACTGCAGCCAAATCGAGCTTGAGCCAGCTGCACGGACGTTCAATAAAAGATACTCTGTTTTCACCACTGCAGAAGAGGAACTATTAGGCAGAGGGAAGGTCTTTGTATTTTGGGTATTTAGTTGTAGGGATAACTGTCAGCCGTTCATCGTCTGCTCAATCGTTTGCAGGTGTGTAAGGGATGGGCACGGTGGGATGGACGTCGGTGGAAGTTTAGGGCTGGACGGTGAACGAAAAGGTCGAGCAGGTTAGAGGAGTGATATGGGCAGGTAAGTCACTTTGAGAGGATGGAATATGGGTAGTCAAAACACATAAAACACTCAGAGGACAAAGTCGGGGGTTGCGAAATTGTTGTGAGGTGTGCTATTTTGATGTGAAATGAAGGATATTTATTCCAGGGGAATGAGATGGAAATATCCTTGCAGCTGCCAGATAGATCTTAATCATACTGGAAGGCATCGTGCCGAGACGCTGATGTGCGGGCGCTTTTTAACAACAACCAGACGATAAAGTTCATAAGAGAAAATTATCCACTAGATATTCAGCTGGATTCTGGTTAAATCTCTTGTGAAATCCAAATCGATGTACAAATGAGCGTATTATTCAAAATCAGGAACGAGTTGTTTAATGACAAGGGCGCTGGATCAGACAAACGCCGTTCAATGCCGGACAAATCAGTTGCTGACGGCACTATTGCAGAGGAGTGTGGTTGGTTGCGTGTTATAATGAGAACGACGGAACCTATGTTTCAAAAATTCTACCGGGTATAACTATCGGAAGCAGAAGAAACGTGGAGTTATTTTGCAGTACTTCAATAGGGCGGATTTGACTCCAAATACCCGCCCACGCCAGCCATAATCCATCCAAATGTTAAAAATATTTCGCGGCTGGGGGTTTTATAATTTTCAAGCGCGGGCAAGGTAGAGCAACGGTTATGCTGTTGAGCGACAGTTGTTCGTCTTCGGTTTAGGTTATAATGCACAGGTGGGCCCTCTTAAACAGCATGGAACAGAGAAACGGGCCCAGTAAGTACGATAAGTACCATCAGTAAAGGCAACGCTTACAGTCATGAGTAATCGGGCCCATCATTAGCCACCGGTTTAGGCTATCCCCTGCAGTTGAGGCGTTGTAATTATTGGCGCGAGTGCGTTCTGGCCTACGCTTTGCTATGAGTTTTCATGATAAGAGGTAGCGCGTACGGTTGTGAGAAGGACGTCCGTCGTTCATCAGTGGCTTATGTTGCCATTCACGGTTGAATCGGCTATCAGTGTGGAGGACCGTCGGTAACGGTTGGACTAGGCTAGCACGCATAGCCGAAATCTCCATCAGTGTCGAAAGTTGACACGCGCCCAGACTTACGATAAGTAGCCAAGGCAGGTGACAGTTTAGGTGATGAGGAGCAACGATTGGCCTTCTCTTCCGGCAATGTCGTTGGCCTTTATTCCATCTAAGGAGGTCACCATCGGAACAGGGAAGGATATTTTTGTTTGTAATGAATATATAGATACCTTGGAACACCGCATTATCTAGTTGTGCATATCTTACAATGTGATAACCCAGAGGTCGCTCAGTATTCGCACAATGGAATTAGATGTTCGAAGGCCACGACGTGCTCCTGATGGACTAAGGCAGGCAGACATTTAGGTTCACAGTACCAGTCCGAGCTTCTGAGCCTCACCTAAGCGCTTCGGGGTCTCACCAATGCTG
>NW_008752089.1:242160-258936 GCF_000715545.1 Opisthorchis viverrini | reverse complement strand
TGATGATGATGATGATGATGATGATGATGATGATTTCCCTCATGGCTGTTTTTCTCATCACCGGTATACATTACTCATTTTGGCACTCCTGTTGCGTTTAGCCCCTTTTGACTGGAACGTCCAGGGATCATGGTCACGCACTCCTCGCATGCCAATTAGACTATGGTCTTGTCTAGGTTACGTCAGACGAATTTTGCTGATCATTTTCTGAATAAATCAGTCCCCATTAGGTCCATATTTTAGTATTATCTCGGCTGTATCCAAACTGTGCTTTTTTAGTGGACCATAATTAATATGCCACACATGTGTTCGTAATTGGCGAAATATTTAAATAACTTCTGCCTCAGTTCATAAGTTTGATGTCTTAATGGGCCATCAGGATGATGATATACACTACCATCACCATACGATGTAGTTTTGAGATCCTATGACCCGTCAGTTCTGGGTTGACGAGGTTCTTTAATAATCTTGCGTACAAAGAAGGACGCGATTACAGTTCTACGTGGGAGAGTTTGGGAACAGGCATTTCAATCTAGTCCACTTTTTTTATTTTTCAGCAGTGGATTTCGTTCCCTTTTTTTACTTCCCAACACTATCCACGAAGTTTATGTGTAAATCTAACCAGAAGGACTGGACTGACATGGACTGAGTCCATCTGTTATACAATCTTGTACTGTAGTTTGCATAGGAAAACCGAAATGAAACCACCAGGTAAGGGTACGCGTAACCGTATCTTCGAGGACACACTAGTCCATGTTTATTTATTTTCCTCGTCACACAGGTAGTTAGACCCACGGACGCTGTTAGACCCCATAATGACTCAACACTTTTTGACCGTTCCTCAGTGATGCAAGATGCCTACCCGTTCATTGTACACAGTGGTTACTGCAGTACATGATTATCCACCCGAGAAGACACTCATCTGAATGGGGGCGATTCTCCCCGGAGAGGTCACAACAGCATTCCCTGTGGACCATGTCTTAATGTGAAACCCTCTGCAAAGTTATAACGTCCCTCTCCTCAGAGGGAAATTGCCGTACCTACGCCACTGGCACGCATGCTTGCTAACGACAGTCGATTGCTGTCTTTCTTAGTCAGCTCTAGCATTTATCCCATTCTAGGCTTCTTGAGTAGCCGTAGTTTGTCATGCCTCCCATAAAAACGACTCCGCTTGTAAACATCAATTAGTTTTACAACTAGATTGCGCCGAAGCGATTGATTGCTATGTATAGATGCTACTATGGTTCAAACCATCAACTGTTATGGCGGCCGTACATTTGTAATCTTTCCTGGGACTTGTCATAGTCATTTAGTTGGACCGACGAGTAGAAACATCACCAACCGTCTGGCTTTCGCCCTCATTTTGTCCCACCGTTCCCTATGTATTTTTCGCCTCAAGGTACTCACGATCCGTTTCGCCATTCTAATCCTCTTGTGGCCTCATTCATCTGTGGTACACTACTTCTCGTAGGACCCCAATAAAACAAACGAATTTGGTCGTACGAGTCCTATCACATGGGACTCGGTGATGCCTGCGTCGGTTTCCCCATGAATTGACTTATGCCCCGTGCACCGAAATAAATCACGAGAATATCGCGCTGATTTCTTGGGCTTCTTTCAACTCCATTACATTTTGCGATTACCTTGCTCGTTCCAGTGTTGTGTTTCTTATCGGTTCATCCATCTCAAACGACCGCTTTTCATTTAACTTCTTGAGCAGTTAAGACAAACCTGTTTAATTGCTGACTAGCGCCATTTAAAAGCCATAGGATGATATGAAAGGGTATTTCTTTTCTCCTCCTAACTATTCACTTTCATCAGCATCATCATCAACAGCATAGCATCAGTGTTTAACGCTCATGCTTTGCTGCCGTAATGATTTATTTTATTTGAAGGCCTTATTATGAAGAATAAAAGTGGACGGGAAAGGGACTTAGTATCAGCCTACCACAATCATTCCGAGGTGCCTACGCCTCCATACACTCAATTAGGTGATCCGAATAGAAACCGACAACACGAACGCCATTGATATCTGTTATCATCCATGTCTTACTGTCTTTCCAACAGATGCAGCGGAGATCACGCTGACCCACCCTGTAAGGATAGTTGCACCGACAGAACTCAATTTTCTTAATCTCTTCCATACTTCAAAGATTGGCCGCGTCTCTGCTTCTGCCACTCTGATGTGAGCACTCTTCGGCAAACGGTGTTTCGGCATGCGCAACTCATGGCCTAACCACAACGCAGCTTCTGTTGCTGAACGCATTTTTTGATTGAAGTCTCTGTTGCACAACTGAACTCTCGTTTTCTAATTGTCTGCTTGTGGATTCGCCGAAACCAATCTACTGAAAATGCAGTTCTGAGACAACAGTTTCTGAACACCTGAAGACGCTGCTCGAACATGCCGAATCTCACAGCCATACAACAATAGCCCGTACTGTAGCCTGATACACGCGTCCCATAAATGTCTCAAATTAACATGACCTTGCACTTTGCATGTGCTAAAAGACGGGATAACTCAAGTCAGTTCATTAAAAAAATCACTTGCGCCTTCTCTTCGACACCAAGAACTTTATCTCCTGCATATTTCAGATTGACGAAGTTTGTCAGCAGCTATTTCAACACCCGGGTTTTGAAGGCCTCCCAGCATTGGCCCCATTATCTTGCCAATCATGAAATTAAGTAGGAATGAAGAGTGTAGGCATCCTTGTTGGACACCACCATGTGTATGGAGGTTTTTGGAGATCTCTCCTAATGCTCACACAAAGAAGTATTTACTTTGACAAACTCCCGAGATATTCCTTGCCGTGCAAGCGTGTTTAGGAAAATATACCCGTCAGCTGAGTCAAATACGCCTTGGAAATCCAGGAGTACTAATGTTTTGAACAGATATAGAAAATGCCCCCAAAAAGAGGACAATCTCCCCACAGGTACATTTCAGTTCAACTTCATTTTACCAAACCATGTGTTCACTTAAACAGCCTTGACAGACGCAAGTCGGACCGCGGTACCTCTCAAGTTACCGCGATTCCGAATTTCGAAATAATATTTCTTTGCGGGTTTGTCTGCCAAACGGGCCAGTCACTTGGTCGTACACAAAAATTCCGTCTTAGCTACGTGCTCATAAGCACCT
This sequence comes from Opisthorchis viverrini, assembly GCF_000715545.1. Classification (NCBI taxonomy): domain Eukaryota; kingdom Metazoa; phylum Platyhelminthes; class Trematoda; order Opisthorchiida; family Opisthorchiidae; genus Opisthorchis; species Opisthorchis viverrini. The sequence goes on along the minus strand of NW_008752089.1, from coordinate 255,803 downwards.
AGATGTCGACGTATGCGTGATTTATTCCCACACTGTATCTCATACCGTCTTTCTCCTGTTGTCGAGCTTTTTGCGTGTCCTGGCTGCGTTCAACTTTCATAGCTGCCGGTGTTTGTTTGCGTTCCATTTCTACCACTCTGCAACACAATATACCATTGAGAGAGGACTAAGCTACGTTCCACACACAAACACTTCAATTTCTATCCCAAATATTTTTACTTCAGGCCTTTAACCGCCGATTTGTGACAACTATAGCTGAAATCGGTCCACAATGATTTGGTCAAGAAACGGGTCCCCGATGAAATGCATTCGGCACTGCAAGCTAGGGTGGCTGAACATATTCTACGCAATTTGGGTTATCCTTCGTACCCAATTCGTAGTTCCAGAAGCTAGAGGTGGATAGAATGTGACATGATAGAAGGGGCTGAGGGATGTTTCGAAAAGTCTGATTGCTGTTGTTCACTTTCCAGGACAACATATACGTGTGTCTAGCTAGAGACACTGAAAGACATAGCAGCTACCGTATGTCAACAGCTTCCATGTTCCCAATTTGTATTCGGATTGTTGCATTAAGCACCCCGGATCTTTTTGGTATGCTAGTCCTAGGCCCCTTTCCATCATAGGACTATTCAAGTAAACTGATACGGTTGTGCCGTAGTGAAGCACCGGTGTTCTCCTCTAGTTTTACAATGTTGGGTGTGATGACTGTTATTCAAAATCAGGTGAGTTTGTTCGCATGAGAAGAACGGTATACTACGCACAGCAATTCCTCACGAAGAGCAGTTATTTAGTTTGACTGGGGTGAGACTTCTCCGGAGGCCACACTAGGTCGTGTTTGACAGGAAACGTTATCATGGACTCTCTGGGAGAGTAGCGCCTTTTCGGACGTGGTTTTTTGGAGTTTTACTAACAGCACAAATAAATTGATCCGTGATTCACCCGGTTCATATGTTCATATTTTTTATGGGTGCACGGTCGAAACTGGTATTGATCGTTGATGAATATTAATTGAAGTGAGTGAGCTGTTCATCGGATCTCCGACAGTTGTTGCGTGGACCTGATTGCATTCATGTGGTGTCCCCACTCTTAACTGGTTCCTCACGAGTGATACCAGATGGTTAGTTGAATACGCTGTTTCTTGTCAGTTGCACTGGCCATTTGTCATTCACCGGTCTTTTCCGGTAGCTATTGACACTGACTTATTTTCCTTGCAAATCTTTCCTGTCATTCATCTTTTTGCTTAACCTCGCTTCCTTGACATTGTCTTCCGCTTCACATTTTCGACCTGTTTAGTAGGCCCAGGACAGTGCCGATGGGCGTACCGTTCTGGCTGGCAACTGAAGATGGAGCGTTTCTGTGGGGGCAGGTGATATGCAAGTCAGAATATGCTGTCAGGCTGATGGTACGACTTGCGGAAACTAATTTCCGTCGCTCTTGGTATTCGTGCTACTGCTTGGCATCAATACACACTCTACCAGGAATAGACTTATTCCTTGCCACGCATAGAGACGCGTCCATTCGAATGATGTCAGAGTTGGATTAGCATCGAAATGGTTAACTAGTCGAACGAAGCTTTGCATAGCCTAAACTCTGCTGGTGCTTGTTGGTGTTTCCGGTTAGTATGTGTGTCAGTCTTGCGTGAATGTGGCAAAGCAAGATCGGGTGAATGGACAGTTTTTGCGCACGTTAGTACGATATTGTTAGATGTTAGAAAGGCTTGTATAAGGCGATATGATTTTCTACCGACTCATTATTTCTGCGTTATTGGCGATGGCTGAATTTTTCGCGATCATTGGAGTAGAGTTGTCAACCTGAAAATGGTCACTTCCAAGCGCGATCTCATCACATGGGGACATCTGTATTGTCGTTTCAACGGGTTGATTTCAGAATCGTACTTTCTAGCATTATTGTCCTACTGGTCAGTGGCCTACTATTGCAGGTGATGAGTAGTCTCATGCACGTTAGGTTAACGTTTTTCTGCTCAGCTGTCAAAAAGCGATGTACTTTATTTTTGCACCACTTGACGTTTCTCATTGTCTTGTCCTCTACAAGTCACACTGTCATCCTATCGTGCATTCAGTTGGCACTTCCCCCCCCCCCCGATGAGGGGTTTTTGATGATCGGTACATCTTCCCTTAGGTCAGGAGGTCGTCAATCACCAACCTTTTGCTTCCAATTTTTCACGGGTTTTGTTCTTCATTATTATGTCCTACTTGCAGAACCTACAAGAAAACGTTCAGCTGTAGTGCCCTTCCGTTGCCTAGTTGCCATGCCACCCGAGGGAAGCACGAGGTCTGGGATACTGTCAGGTTGCCCAAGCCCAAACAGGGGGAGTCGAGAGGCAGAGGGTTTGAACCATGGACCTTTCGGTCAGTAAATTCGTGCTCTAACCACGTGGGCTATCTTGCCTCCTGCAGAACCTAAATATTGGGTTAGGTGTGCCACCAATGCACTGACTTAGCGTTGCACATTTCGCGGCACTTTATATGTCCGCCTCAGGCGATAGATATCACCAGGAATGTCATCGCTTGATGAATAGAACAGAAGTATTTGCCCTCAAAAATGCAGTCTGATTGTCCAGCGGATTTGTAAAAACCTATCCGATGAATTTCGGAATATCCAAAATTCTTTTCTAATTGGCTATCACTAAAAGATTACCACTGCATCGCCGCTTAACGGCCTTTAACTCTGGGTGCCTCAAATAGGGCTGTTCAGAAGCCACCGCTTTTGCCTTCGGCACAACCGACCGTATAAGGCATAGGAGCACTACCCGCTGGCTGTCTCTCCCTCATCTCTGTTTTATCGATTCCCAAGCTTTTGTCCGTCACGGACACGCCAGCTGTAGAGGACCCGTTTTTTCCGTCCCGCTATCTCTGGTTTCAAATGTGGTTTTAACACCACGCCGTCTTGCTTTCCATCCCAGTTCGTTTGACTGCAGACACAGTTAGTTGACTTGCCTAATTCATAGTTAATGAGGCATTAGTAGGATGTCTCGAGAGTCTATTAGCTCCATCGATTCCCTCGCTGTTCGCTTCGAAATAACTGATGGATGCTTGTTTTTTCTTGATGCCTCTCCCCACTTTACTGGTAGTTTTTCAGTTTTTTTTTCACACCCCTTTTGCTTAAGCGCTCACCGGCCATGACCATAATTTTTTTTCACACCCCTTTTGCTTAAGCTGCTCACCGGCATGACCATAATCACTTCGTTTGTTTTGTGTGCGATATTTTTGTAGTTGAACCGGCGCATCACTATTCTTCGAGTGGCGTTTATGCCCGAACACAGCAAGAGCAACCGGTAGGCATTCCGTACCTTAACAACGGATTGCATCCGGTGAGCGGTTCCCGATTCCCGCAAATGTCCACAGTGGAGGCGAGTGCGTGTTTACAACGGCCTAGCATGAATCAAGCTCACTTACATCCGACGGAAATGCATCCTAGTGGTTTGCTTAAATTAGATCGAATGAAGCCCCGATCCTTCTCGGCGCAGCGACTAGAAAAGTCGGCAACACCAATTACCCGAGGTGGTAACAGCAGTACATGTGGTGGCGGGAGCAGCAGTGGACGTTCGACAACGAGTGTCATCGGGAGTTGTGGAAAGAATCAGTGCCCTCGTGCCTCAAATAGAGATTGTGCTGTCAGGTACGTTGATATTTTCTAGTTGCCATCATTTGATACCAGGAGTCACTAATCGAATTGCATTTTGATACGTCCTCTACTGCCCATGATGGCCATTTTGTGAGAACACTTCGTAAAGGGGCACTCGGTGATCTGAAAATGACGTCAGTCCGCTTACTCCTCAACCGGATGGGATTACAAACAGTCAACCATTTGAAAGAGACCACCAAGGTGACAGGCCATTCAGCCTACCTGAGGTTTTCGCAGGTGGAATCACATTGCTATGGCTGGCACTACTTAGTCGTTTAAGCCTGATTCAGGAAACGTGACACTGTCGTAGCCGCTTGATTAGTGTTACTTCCTTGCTAACAATAATGGTTATCAAGTGGATATGATTTTCTGTGACACATATCAACTTCCATTAATTTGAGTTCATACTTCTGGGGTCTGTTTAAATACAGACGAATGAATTGTCTGTCCGCTTGTCCTGATTTGCGACTCCACCAAAGCTACATCTTCAAATCTCTTAGTACATCTGTACATTTTCTACATACACAAGGTCAATTGGCACGCCTTCCGCTCAAACTACTGGTAACGGGTTAGAGGAAATGGGTATGGAGGGATTCGATTTGAACATTCACCCAACGTAGCCAACTTTGTTCCCACTAACTTGCTTAGCGGTTTTCTCAATTTTGCCGATAACCATCGTGAACCGTTAGCTATCGATCGACATTCGGCAATGCATTTATCACGTTTGCACATTAAGAACGCTTGGAATAAAAAAGCGCCGTCTTGCGGTTGTGGAGTAATGACGTCGGTAAAATGTTTCGTTGCCCCACATGGTTTGATTAAAGATAACGTGTTTGGATGGTCTACTCAGCTGGATAATAAGATAACCGTTCAGCCGTAATGCCCTTTCCGTGCCTAGCGGAAACGCTAGGCATAGACAGGAGAAGTTAAGATACAGAGGTCGGGTTCGAACCATGGACTTTCCGGTCAGTAAATTCGCGCTCTAACCACTGAGACATCCCGCATTTAGTCAAAGGCATATTTATAAGCCTATTGTTCCTTAACCGTACCCTGTCAGCTGGCTTATTTTCAACAAGCGATTAATTGGTAGACTGTTGTGCGCGTCATAGTTGCGACCTTAGTTTGTCATCTTTATTTTCTACCTCTAGGTTGGGCTGGAAATTTCACCTTACATTCATTTTAAACCTCTAACTGTTTCACTCAGTTTGATTAAATCACCTAACAAAGTGAGAATGAACACCTCTTATTCCTTTTTCTCAAACTACACAATTGGGGGTTGTCATTATTTTAGCCCATTTCACCTCTTATTCAATCCTAGTAACTGTCCAACAAGGTTCGCCAAATATGTCACTGTTTCGACTAGTCGGATCCAATCAGTATACTACCTACTCCACATTTTCAGAGGTCGGTTTCAGTTTTTCAACCATGAATCTTCTAACTGATGACAGATTGCTTGTTGAATAGCTGTTCGTGCCCCGTTCGTCCCCTTGTTGTTCCTCACTTGACACACTTCCCATCCGTGATTTTCTGAGCTACAGAGACACTTAGGTGAATGGAATAGGAAACCCCGGACTGTTAAAGAAATCCGGCGCTGAGCATAGTGTCTTTGGCGGATCGGATCATTTCTTTTCAGTGGCCATGCTTGCTTCCTGCATTTCACTTGCTGACTTGCGGATTACACATAATTTTGCGGAGGTTCGAGATTCACCGTCGAGCAAAAGCTGAACAGTATGGAAGAATGCACTCGCATCACATTTCCACAGAACGTTGCACTTGCCTCTTTAGATAGTTCAACGATTAATGCATGAAGCTACTGGCTGTTTCAAACCTGACCCTTGCTTTTCGGCTGCTCTTGTCTGGATTTGAACAGCGGGGCAAGATCTTAGCCCACACACTTTCTTCAGCTTTCATGGCAGCTATTATTTCACTCTTTACTATGATTGTTGTCATCCCGCAATAATCCAGGTAAACAGCGCACTCGAGGAGAAAAACGTGCAGAGTGGATCTATTTAATTGGCCATGTAAGTATAACAGAACAGGGACCTGATGTGTCTGCAGACGCATCCGCTGTGCACAATGGTTTTATAAGTTTAACCACCATGCGCTTCTCGGAGTCCTTCGTATCACACAGGTTCCCAGTTACCAAGTATCTTCAGATGATGTCTATTGAGGTAAATTTGATGCTTCTTATTTTGTGGGTTATGCTTCTGAGTTAACTACTATTGTTAAATCCCGAACACAATCTCTCATTTCCTCACCTTTGTATAGAGGGCTGGAGATGAAATAATTCAAACTACCCTCTATCTATCCGGTCAACCAAAAATGGTGAGATCGATAGGTTTATCTTGTCCTCAGCTCCTTCTACGCCTCACATCATCCCTTGCTTTTTTGTCCTTCGGCCTAACAAGCTACTACTATACATTAATATGGGGTAGGATCTCGGTGATTGCCACCAAGGCCGTGTTAAGTTGAAGACGACGAAATAATCGGTCGCTCAGAGCTGTTTTAAACGAGTGCACTTTTATTTTTGACACGTCTGGTTGTTTCGTATTCTTATAATTGGATATTTCATTAGGTTGTTGAGTTCCACCAAGCGTTAATAGGCGGAAGCACTGGAACGTTTGTAGACATTTATTTGTGTGAATTGTTGGTACCATGACAATAGCATCTTGACTTACCAGGGTGCCTCACGTGAGAATTATCTCCACGGGAAGACGATTTTCCATTACAAAGATGTTTGAAGAAACAGCGTGAAATTGGAGTCCTGTGGAGGGTCTTGTCCTCATTCAGGACTAACGTTTATTGGGAGAACGTGATGCACTGAGAATCTTTGGCACAATAGTCTAATCAACGGCACCGGCTACAGTGTTTCACCGTTCCGAATTTTCCCCTTTTCCCAAATAAGGATCATTTTCCTTGGAACGAACACTTTGTATTGGTGCAGCGACATTCACCATTGAGTTGATAGGACTGATGGACTGAAGATACGGGAAGATTCCTGTAATGGTCTTCCATTGCTGAACAGGAACCACCTTTCTTTCAGTAATTGATAAATGTTTGGTTTCTGTGTGGCAGTGGTGAATTTGGGTATCCAAAAACTAGGTTCACTCCCACTGGTCGCCTGAAGGACGCATTGCACATATTGCCCAATGAATCGGATAGCTGAACTACCTCTACTAAGGGATGGTCCCATGGTTTTTGTAGTTCGGCATATCATGACTTCAGCTGGTATTTTAGGTAAAGTGTAGACTAGTAAATATTGATGTGAATGGAATGCCCGATTAAGAAATGTGCATAGCGTCTACATGAAACAGGTAAGGTGGTGTGTGTTAAAAAACAGAATTTAAGTCACTCAACCAAAATTAATTAATACCATTGGTTGATCGGCGACGACAGGACCATCGCTTTCACATGACGTTTTTGGTGACACAAAATTGATTAATATAGTCGAATGGCGATGGCTTCCGCGGTTGAGAGTGCTTTTTATTTAACGACCTTGAGGCTGTTTGGTCGCAGTCGACTGATCCGATGATCCGCATCGATTAGGTGAGCTGCAATCGCGGTCGTCACGTGTTTCGATAAGAACCACCGTATCGAGGTCCACTAAGCTTCTTTTTGCGGTTATGCGAGCCGGCATTTGGGATGTTGAACCACGGACCCACAACAATGGGGCTGGGAATCAAATTTGGCCAATGTTTCTCTTGTTCATGCCCATTTATACATTTGGGATTCTTATTCGACTACCTTTAGTTACTCGCTCGTAGTGGCCCGCGGGATATAAGTTAACTGGTAACATCCAGGTTGGTTGTGCGTGCCAATGTGTCAATCTGAGAAAATTGCGCACATGAATGAAATGAAATGATCATCTTACTGACAAAATCATTAGAAAGAGTTGTAAACAATCGCGTACCTCGCATGAAGGATATAAATTGTGGTTGTCTCTTTTCCTCATCCACTGTCAGTAAGGCAATCTGGAATCCCTAAAATTAGTTCATTAGGAAGGGTAGTACTTTGTGTATCCGCGTTGCATGAGTAATGTCTCGTTGATTTAATAGTGAATTACTTGGTGAGCTTGTCTCCTGGACCGGTTCGCCCTGCATTGCGCACTCTAGCAGATTTTATTGTTCTCCTTCCACGCAGTAGCTTCCAGCTGACATTCAGTAACCAGTCAGACCTAGATTGACATCCCGATTTTATCTCTGGATCTTGGTGTTTTCGTTTACCTGCAGCTGTAAACACGGCACCATTGACCAAGGGGTGCGTCTCCTCTGTAGCACCTCGTTCATTCATCCTTGTACATTCCACATTTAGCTAACCGGTTTGATCTCTTGGTTCCTTCTACAAAGCATTCAGTAAAGGGTCGTCAGCATTTTTCAATATAACCGACTATCTCTGCTTTGATGTACTGGGCGCCATCGACATCGGAGACAATGTGAATATCTATTGAACTAGTTACAAACCTAGATTGTATTGCTTGTTGTCCCCTATTTGGACCAGCTGCTCCCTACTGTCCAGGGACTCGAACAAGTGCTGTCCTCAGACGCGAAACCTTTTAGTGCTATGTCTGAGTCGCATTCCCGCCGTCATCAAATTACGCGTACTAGTCACTGGGACTGTCCTGTATTTAGCACATCACCACTCTGCTTACTTCGACCTTGTACGTTTGTTGGACATGTATGTGAACTTAATGAAATTTGATAACTCTATACGTTCTTTTCCCCGTACTTCAGTTCACTTTCGGGGAGTGACTCATCCGGGTCAGGCCTCAATGCTGTGCATCACAATCCAGCGATCGCTCCCTCCCGCTTGTCGTCCATGCCTGCTCAATCGTCAGTGGCTACTTCAGTCCTCCAACACCCACCGGCTCCAGCTGACCGTTTTACGATAGGCCTGGACCAGTTTTCCCCTACCGTTTTCGGGCATATCAACCAATTGCCCTTGGATGCAGTCACTCGAGGTATGAGGGACAACAGCAGCTGCTCACCTCAACCTGCCCAGTCGGTGAACAAGGCGAGTCGCCACATTTCTGGGAGTTCCAATCCTCAACCCCCAATCGGTCCCGACAAAGGCTTCCAAAATTCCTTGATTGTTTGTAACCCGCGTCATCAACCAGTCACTGGACCGGGCTTATCCCCAGCAACGCGCCCGGCTGGTCCCCCAGACATAGATGCATGACTGTATATATCACGTTGATCATTTGCCGCCCAAAACTTTCGGATTTTGTTGTGCTCTCCTTATCATCGATGGTCGGATTCACCTCCCTTACTTACCATTTAGTTGAACTCATTTCTTTTCACTTGTATCTTGTACATAAGTCGCCCGTGATCCTTTACATCCGCCATACCACTAACCTGTTCATCAGATACTGTACGCGGCATTAGTTGGCTCTAAGTTCGCCGCCATCAGAGCATTCGTCTTTTCACCTGAGTTTGCCTTTACTTCTTGAAGGTGCCCTTCGATCTCTGACCTTGTGGGCTGCTTCGTGAATATATTACCTCGGCCTCCCGAGTTTATGTCGCGTATGGGTTTTTTTCAGTTATTGACCTGTAAGATTTTTTTCTTTCTCTACCCCATGACGGCTACCCTTTGTTTGTATAAAGAGTAGCTTGTTACTAAGCTGTTGAGTAGACGTAAATACTCCTCTGATTGCAATTTTAATTTCAGGAAAACTCGTGTGGGTGGCATTCACGTATGGTGCCTCTGGCGGAGAGGCTAGGTTGTCTTTCACTATACTCGTGAATTTGCAGTCCATCGCAAGATTGTGGATAATGTCGCTGTAGGGCATCTGTCTTTGTCCATCACGCACTCTTCGGAATCGATCGACTCTTTTAGGATGAATCTTTTAGGGCTCAGTAATGTTATGGTATGGACGGTGCTTAGCGAGAATTTTGGTTACCATCCAGCTCGAGGAGGCATTTACTCTTCTATGGTTGTATTCACCTGCAATAACGCCCTTGGTAATGTGCTAGGCGAATTCCGTGTCAGTTTTGAAAGACAGGAGCATCTTATTCCTTACAATGTGATTGACTGAAGACTTGGAGTATTCAGTTTTCATCGAGTGATCAGGCTAACCCGGCCATAGGACAACGTCTTTGTATAGAAAGTTCAGTTGTGAAGCTCATTCAGCAGTATCACAAGTGTGCACAGGAGATTTCTGAACATCCCGTATTACCATGACCAAACGGGTATCGATTCATCTGCCCCCTAGTGCTAGCCTTTCCCAAATTCCGAAAAACGAGCAGTTCATCTCTGGTTCATTAGGAAGGAGATAGTCAAGATTTTAGGTCCAGTTTATTATGTTCGGCACTTTGTGCATCAATCCAATCACGGGACACTCACATTGTATTCCCCTTGATGGTCCATGTTGGGGTGCACTGGACTTGGGGAGGAGGACGTCCAACTTTACTCTTCTGTGCTTTAATGGCACATAGCTCGGATAAGCCGTAAGTGTTTGGGTTTCCTATATGCACAGTTTTATAGCTTCCAGTCTAATCTCAACAACCAGCTGGTATTCCGCACGATCTGGATGGAGAGCGACGTTCTGGTCACGGTACCGCCAAGCGTTTATTAGGAGTCCTGCGGCGTAGATGTGCTTATGAACCAGGTCCTAGTCATGCGGCATGCTAACAAGTGCGAAAAACCTCGTTGAAGCCGATTTGCCCGACGTTTTTGCTAATAGGAAACGAGTTTTCCGTTTTTCCAGAAAGCACTGAAGTAGTCAACCTTGCCGCAAATCTGTACGCGTGGTACATGTCTACTTACCTTTAATCTGAATCTAATACTGGGAATAATGTATGTTTGCTTCTGCCACTAACGAGGCGTTAGATTAGAAGGCACAAGCATAAGTCCAGGTGAAGGCCATTCCACCTTCAAAATCAATCGGTCATTGTTGTTTGTTCGCCTGTCCTACGCTTGACATATCACCTCTTAACCGTATGCCGTATCACGAAGGCGATCGGCACCTGTCTAGACGGCGTTGTTCCCTAGGGAAATTCCAACAGCTAGTTTGCGTCTTCTACAGTGTAACAATTTCGTGCGTCTTTTTCAAACTAGTCTGGGCATGGCATGACCATTCTGTGCTGCCTTTTTACGGGCTGGTAGTATTTAGAAGTTGGTTCTCTTCTACGCACTTTTTGGTCGCGTTCTGAACAAGTCTGAATGCATTCTGACTAACTGCAGCGTCAGTTTGCACAAGGTCTGTTTTCGAGCTAGTGGTATCCTTCATTTACCTTCGGTTTGATTAAAAAGGTTAGTTATTGATGGCTAGTCTCACCTAGGCGTCACGGCAACACTTCGAGGACACATCCCCGAGCATCAACAAGCAGTACTGTCAATGCACTGTCCGTCCCCATATGTACTGTGCCGTAGTGCCTTGCCGTTATTTACCATCTTGCAGAAACGTTTGCCGCATATGGGTAACTGGCTTCCTGATCGGCGCGACCGGGTACAAATGAATTCGAGTACTTCTTTCTAATCTGGAACGGCTGCTGGACGGGTATTTGTCGTTCCGTGGTGGTTTGGGTTAGCGTTCTTTCCAGTGGCTAATTCTCGATCCGAGAGCAATTTGTTTTTGCCAGTTAGAAAAATGAACTGGTTTATGAGTGGAATGTATTAATGTCTTCAGCATTCACACAGTTGGCGTCCCATATAATGGACATCGACTAATTTCTACGGTGGTTTTCATTTCGCCTTCCATCACGTTGCAATTATTTTAGGCAACTAATTTCAACCAAAGCGAATGTTTGGACGGTATGGACTTTTCCCGCTTCTCTGCGACGCATTATTATGATTACTAGTATTGTCATCATTATTACATCCGGGTGTCGCTGCCCAACAATGTATGCTTATGCCAACTGCTCACCAGAACATCAGCATGAGAACATGCCATTCACTACCTACCTAGCGTATTACACCGGATGACCTTAAATATACTGAAAGACATCATAAAGATATGTGTAGTTTTGGTGTATCAACCGAACAGAATGACACCTTATGTGTACAACACAAACCTCGATTTTGTTGTCGCTAGTTGACATTTCACATTAATTCCCTGTTTCGCTCAACAATGTGCCGATTCACTCCGGCTTGACTTACGATGAAAAGTAATCGATTAAGTCGATATTCATGCAGTTCAGTTACGTCGTGTGTTTGGGCGCTCTTCTAATTGTATCAGAATGAAAGAATGAGACATCTTGTGTTGCCAGTTCACAGTAATTTATTGTGATTTTGGCTTCAGGCTAGTCTTTAATCAATGCTCAATTGAAATGTCGATTTTACGGAGCGGTTTCTGGTATTCGAGTGTAAACTAAATGCATGTTGTGCTTCGTTGTGATGACTATGCCGAACGAGTGAGCCTATCACTTTCTTGGCAAGGCTCAGATCTATCACCTGCAATTCGTGGTTCACCTTCACCGATTACTTCGTCAGTAGTGAGAAAATGTTACAAGACAGTAGTCGTGTTTTGTATCTGATTACAATGAGAATTTCAGTAGGACGGTTTCAAACTGGAATGCCAGTGCTTACATTTAAACACATCCGTACTCGATCTCTGCTCACTTAGAACTACCACCTGACCTACAAGCAAAGTTTAACCCTGTTCATAGACTGTTCGCATTCGGTGAAACGGTACTGTGATTCATCATGCACCAACAGCCATTGTCCTCGTGGTTATCATGTTTTCAATGGAAAACTTGCCAGGTTTCACGAAATCATGGCAGTGGAAAATAGAACCGAATACGTTCTCTTACAGCTGCCCAATACCGTGCTTATGTCCTCAACCGAAGGCCAAAGCCCCAGTAGAAAGCCAAGAGAAATAAACAGCGGTCCGAACACCATGTGTCCAACTTGCAACATCGTAGTCCATGGATTGAGCTGCAGTAGAGCTTGGGGCGCCTTAATAAATGTCGTTCATTATTGTAGCCAGTATTACACAGCTGTGTAAGTTCACGTACTTCAGTGGGTCTAACCTTTTAATATCGAGGTTTGCGAGTTTGTGGATCATCCGCCATAAAGTCTTTGCTTGGATGAACAATAAAACGTCCATATGATTTCACTGTTATGTAAACCAGCTCAGAATGTTAGAGTCTCTAGGTTCTCGGTTTCCTTTCAGTCTGTTTGCCGCCAGATTGTTGACATTACTGTCCTAGTGTAAACACCAACTCGCATTCATTGTTGGTGATAGGCATGTGAGTTCTCTTTATGTTGCTCCATATGTGAGGACAGTTGGTCCGTTTCGGTCTTTGACCGTTCAAAGCGGTGAATCACGTGCATGGTCTAGACAGGCACAGAGTATGACAAGGTCATCTTTCAGTAGATGAAAATCGCGAATGCGACGAAACGACTCATGCATTGTCCATTCTTGTCAGTGACATGGGAAGAGAGAAGTTATGCTAAATTCCAGCTGCCAGGCCACAATGCTAGCCTGCTTTCATTCGGTCTTCAATAACTGTCACTCGTAGCCCTACAGGTGCGACGTGAAATGAACGGCAAATAATTCTAGCCTAATCGGTTTTCATCTCATGGCAAGAGGAAGAATAAAAGTGGGAAGCAAGCGCAGCTAGATAATGATGAAAGTAATCAAATGAATACACGGACTTCAAGGAATTCCACCAATGCACGCGAAAGCAAGTAGGACGTATCCAGAGTTACGGACCTACGAAACAAATAATATTTACCGGAAGGTCATATTCTCCTTATCTTGTGAACTGTGTATATGTAGGTTGATCGCAAGTTAAATGTGGTGGTGTTCAGTTGAATCAGCTGAATCTAAATAAATCAGTTCTGATCCCGAATGTGGCTTACTCCAGCGGTCTTCCAATGAACATAAAACAGTAAAGGACAACTTGGTTATCAGTCTGAAGTCATCATCATCATTGTCAGCTGTAAGAACCGCGTACTTGTCGTACATTGGTTGTAGCTGCCACAGTTTCGTTCACCGATGATTGGGGGGGGGTAGGTAGCTGCGCATTGCACGCGCGAGCTGGTAAATTGGTGCATAA
>NW_008752089.1:217578-238797 GCF_000715545.1 Opisthorchis viverrini | reverse complement strand
CCTTTTGAGCAGCACCGGGCTCTTTGCTTTTAAAAGTATTTCGACCGTATCGGATAATGTGCCGGCGGTCACGGTCAACCGTTGGGCGGTCGGAGTGTGCGGTTTTTGGGGCCGACCTTTACTAACCCGTCCTTCCTCGGGGGGAGGCAGCATCGCTGCTTCCATGAATATGGACATGCTGGTCGCCTGGGGGAAACACCTTACTGCCTTTACACTCCTGTCGCAGAGGACAGTACGATATTACCCCCGGGCCGCCTCGTAGCACGATTACCCGTAGTACGGGGTCTCGCTGCTCTTGGTCTGGCTACTCCCCTTTGGCCTTTCTGGCATGGTTGCACCTTGTGGAACGAAGTTCCAGTGTAGGTAGCCCGCGGGATCATTGCAGCACTGAAGCCCGACCACCACGTCAAGGTGGCAGCCTTAGGTAGGGCTTTCACAACCTAGCATTCTCACGACCACCACGTCAAGGTGGCAGCCTTAGGTAGGGCTTTCACAACCTAAAAAGCATTCTCACTGTGCCAAAGGCTTCTTTCATCCTGCCGTGTTTGAAGGTGATCGCACCATCAAAGTGAAATTCCAACCTGTGGATATAACAGTAAGATAAATGTGCTGGGCACTAAAAGCAAGTATTCAATCACCTGAAGATGAACACCGCTGGAACTAGAATGCTTTAGACAACCGGAAAGGTGGAGGAGTTCTGTCTTGTTCACGATCACAGTCATGATAAAATCGTGGCCTGCTTAAATACTCCTTGCGCGTGGCTCTGATGTTTCCGTTTTCAAAATACGGGAAATCAGATTGGATCAAAACTTCACATTTGGAGTTGACAGATTTTACGACAATAAAGGCGCATTAGCGAATCAGGAGCAGCGACACTGTGAACGTGACATTCAGTTACTCTTCTAGCTGCATATATTTGGGCAGCATTAAATTGCTGACGACAGTTTTTAGAGGACGATAAAGAACAAAGCCATCCATACAACATTAATCGTACTAAGTTGTTTTACCAACTCTCGCTTCCACAGACATTGTTAAATTTGCAAGCTTCGCACCCTGTTATCTGCTCTCCACATAGAGTAGAACAGCATGTGCCCCGTCAGCCGTGAGCAAATTACTTATTCCTCTCAACTGATGAGCAGAAGAGGTAGCCCGCTCACGGGCCAGCCCAAGAGCTGACACCAAAAGACTAGTTTACTTGTTGCTCACTTAGTTAAGATAAAGATGACTCCCTGATTCACCACTGCAGGTGGCATGTACCTACCTACTTGTTTTTCACCCCCTCACGCAAATACATGAAGGAGATACCGTGGGCATCAAACCCAGTGTTTATTGGCTAAGTGCAATCAACTGAATTTTAAGATGACTTAACTCGGCAATCGACACCAATCTCCGAATCTAGGCGCTGATTATCTGCAGTTCGGTAGATCAAATTTATTTACATTTTTGGTGAAGAAATAAATGTGTCGTTGTGCTACCTACGATGTGCCGTGTCTGATCATTTGTCTCGGACACATAATTAATTTGGGTCAGAAAACACATTGGTCCAACAATGTCTGGATATTGTTTACTGGAAAGGAATCCACATCAACAGACTTCTCCATCGGGAGTCCGCCTGACGGACCTTGGAACACGAGTCATTTGCTCTATTTTCTGTTAAAACTACATAATAACGCCAACTATTATCGGAGCTATCTACAACTACTTAGTATATGATATCATGACAATTAATGTGAAACGAAGCACCAGGGGTTTTTCTATTGGTGATGATGATGATGACAATACCTTAGGAGATTCAATTTTGAAACCTAATTTATCATGCTTTTCTTTTGGTGGCGACTTTAAAAGTGAGAGTGAGGTATAGGCTAAAAGTTACCTTATTATTTTTTGGAGCGTCCCCGTGGTTACTGAGGGGTATCTGCGTAGTTACATACCGTTGGGAAGACTGGTAGTTGTCACAATGGCCATTCGCGGTTAGCTGCGCAGATTTACCAACGAAGGTCAGCTTGTCAGGAATTCAACAACCACGCATATTTGAAGAACCTCCAAAATGAAAAACCACCAGTGAACTGATGAGAAGGTTCGGTTCCTTGAAAATTGCTTTGAATAAACAATGAAGATTACTATGAATTCTTTTGCTCCTCAGCTGCAAATACCAATTGTGTTTGCGAGGGATTGTTCGTATCAGCGTGTCCATTTCAGTCCTTAATTAGCAAATGAATAAAACGACAAAATGTTTTTTTTCATTATGGAATGATTTCCGGATAATAAGTGATGTAGTAGTAGCCTTACCCGGAACCTACAGACGTGTCTTGCAGTAACTAATTAAAATTACTGATAAATGATGAGCAGATGTTACATAGATGTGTGATCAGCATCCAGTAATATATGAGAACGGTCGAATTATCAAACAGACACCATTGTCACAAAGGATAAGGTGCGCTTGTTGGAATCTACAGTACCATCAAAACCTTACACTGTTCTGTTACGTTATGGCACTTAGCCTGCCAACTTGAAGTCGAAATATGAAGCCTCTCCAGGACCCGTGTGACACTGAAATAAACTGAGTGTATAAAAGTACGCGATCCTGTCATGAATGTCACTATTTCTCCTGGCTGAAAAGTTATACCCATATTGCGATACACAAACCGTGCTGTTTTATAAGACGAGCGACCTCCTGGTCGATTGACTATCAGTATCAAAAGCGGGTTATGTTTGCTTGCAAGTATACTCAGACGAATTGCCATTTAGTGGCCCTGATCGAAACGGCTCCACCTTTGTCCTGCAGTGAGTCACTTGGTTTGAACAAACCGTGGATTGCACTGTGTCAGACTTGGAATCCAACTCTGATAGCTTGCTCACTAAGGCCAAACTTCTGACCTATGATCGAAGGCTGCCATAAGGCATCAGAACACCAGACCAATTCCTACAGCTTTCAAGCCTCAAAGCATGTGGTTGTGTCCATGGTGGGTCCGCCAAGCGAAAGCAGATTCATCGAGCCGGTTAAACCGCTATTCAGACTTAAACCACCATAGGTGAAGAGGTGAATTTGGTGTGTCGGCAAAGCGTATAATCTAAGCGAATACTACTCTTATGATATTAACCTGACTAGTTTCTACCTTGTGCCCAGCATTCATGTCATCGTAAAGGTATCAGCTGGAATACGTGAAAATAAACAAATGCCCTCATTTTAGCCCGACCTATAGAGTCAACTAAACACAAGGTTTGACGAATGTTTCACTGAGGGATAAGAGAACAAAGCCTATCAGAATTTGGATACTTCGCATTGATATTTCAGTTTTATTGCGTCTGTAATTACTCCTTTTCTGTAGGCCACGTGCTGCCACTAGGAATCTGATCAAAGCGGTTCACACCGCATTTCACATCTTATTCACACGCATAAAGGGAACATAGGGTTTCATCTGCTTCGGTTCCCGTGATGTTTAGAGCAAGTGCTCTCTCGTGAATAATATGATGTGCGTTTCGGATTTTCAAGTCTCTACACTTTTTCTTAACATTAACAAATTTCTTCCGGAGTACAGTAACTGTCGTGACCATGCCTCCGAATATTTTGAAATCTATCACCTGTGGGACAAATTCTGTCAAAACCTACAACTGCTTCTTGTATTTTTCAGTTCACAGCTATATATGTGCAAGAATATCCTTCACTTCGTCGGTTTACCGCTTCAAATGAACAATTCCCAAGCGAGCTTCCAAGCAGACCTCGATTCGAACCATTTGAATTTAAATTTATGGTCGTTGGCCGGAGAACAAAACCAAATCGCTAATAAGCCCCCTGTCTATCTACCGTACAAAACATTTACGATTTAGATATTTGGTGAAAATTATTCTTCTGTGGGTGACCTCATAAGCTGACCGGATGAGGATACAGCAACATGGAATGTAACAAAATGATTGTAACATCGTTTGGCCGCACCCAGAGTCGACGGAGCTGGGTGGAGCAAGAAACAATTGAGTGTAAACAATTTGGACGATTTCGGACTACTGACTATCCTTGATTTACATTGTGAAACTGCATGACATTTTCCTCCGGATAATCCCATTGTGTGATTTCCTGTGTGCAGCCGTATTCGAATATCATCCCGCGATAAAGCTGTTGAATTAACTCAAAATCTCACCACATTTGGGGGATTTTTGGTGAAAAGTTTCGGCCATAATGTCTCAAGGCTGCTCAGCTACTGAGGGTCCGGCTGACGTTTAGGCTGATATTTCTCCTTTACCACTTATTGGAAGCCAGTCAGATTTAGTCACCGATATTCGCATTTTTGTGCATTCAGCCCGCGCTTGCAAATCATCTGTTCTGGTACCTATTCTCTTCGTTATACCCTCGTTTTTACTGGCAATTTTCACCCACTGGCCAAGAATCGTTGTATTCTAATCAGGTTAGCATGAAGGTTATAGTGAAGGCATGAGCTGTTCTACAATTTTTTCGCAGCGTATACACCTTAATTCTATTCATCCGGCGTCACTATCCATCACTTTTTCCCGGTTATTATGGCTAGAACACTCTGTCGGACCCAGCCACGACGATAAAGATTCGTGGGAAACGAGTCTGTTTACTTATGAAACGGAAATCAGCAACTCTGAACAAGCTTTCTTGAAAGCTACGACACTTGCAAATTTGCATTTTGGGCACACCTCTTCTTCGGAAGCTGGTATCTTTAACTGCTTAGAAGTTTCACTGAAACTGATGTATTTGTTTACTTTTATTTTACGTCCAATGTGTGTTGTGTCACTCGCGCATAAGCCTGAAATCATCTGCATGGAAAAACTTCGCCTTGAATATCCACCAGCCTAAAGTTAATTGATCGATGCTCGATGTTGAAAATCAAAGGGCGCAAGGCTCCATCACAGTGCCCTCACTACATTCATGAAAACAAAACGATGGAAGAGTCTTGAAATCGCACATTCACAGAATCCACTATTTTCTTAGGAGGGGAATTGTATTAATGGTGTTTGACCTATAATAACATTGCAGGTTGCAGCTCTCCTTCAACTACGTGTTAGATGAAATTGCTGAGGATCCTCACAAAGATGACACAAGAGAAGTTTTTCATTTAGCCTTCGTCGTAAGACGCGCTTACACAACATGACATAGAAAGACCCCAAGAAGAAGAAGAATTTTTCATAAAGGAAACTATTGACAAGGTTGCCGAAAACCCTTCGACAGCCCATGACCGGTTTCACCCTTTTTGGGGCTCATCAGGTAGGCACAGTCCCCGAGTTTCCGTCAACCTTATGAACTACTTGAATATCAAAAAGAGAGATTCAGTTGAGTCTCTCGTGAAAACCAAATTGATTTGCAAATGAGTGTATTTCTCGAAGAAGACGTCTTCCAAAGGAAGTGCACACAGTTGACCAAGGGTGGCAGATAACATATTGTGCGTTCTCTACGAAGTAATCCTTCCTTGGAGAGACGTTTTTTGGAGAGCCACCGTTACTATTTTTTTAAATGAGCTCAATATTCATGTGTTTCACAAGACTGTGGACAAGCATCCATTGTAAGGCAACTTCTCGTAGCTGCTAGACACTGTTTGTCAGTTGACGAATAATACAAAAAAGCAGCATACCCGTGCATCACGCATTAAATTATTTGAATCTACTGCCACTTGAGCAAAAAGAATATAGGTGTCAGATACGTACATCTGATTTGTTCTCACTTTGGTGGAAGGTTTAATTTTTGCCGCCACTTTGGACAGTTGAATGTCTAGGTATGTGGGACATTTATATGGGAAGTATGGGAACTTCTAGGAAAACCAATGAAATAAGCGTATTTTAAATCCATCGCATGTATCCATTAAGCATGTCGAGTATTGAATTTGTTCGGATTGCTGACCAAAGTTCCTCAGTTTCAGGGAAATATCTCACAGCAGGTAGGATTTCTTGCCAGTTTGTGGGATCTAGAATGTAATCTATGCCTCGGCTGCACTTGTAGGATCAATGAAAACCCTAGGCAGCCCGCTACAGGTTTATTGATTTTTGGCGCCAATCAGCTGGGCCTAGACTCCGATTTCCCAAACTTATTATTTCCTAGCATATCATCAAATTGTAGGTGTGTGGTGATTAGCGAATTAACTTGCAACTCAAATGAGATTCGACTGAATCTTCCGTCTACATTGTTGTCCAATAATATTTCTATTCACGTGAGTTACTACTGAGTTCTTCGTCAAAACCATGGTAATTTGCTAACAAACGTTCATCACAACATACAATTTGGTATTCAAGTCTGAAATGAGATTGATGAGAATCGGACTGACTGAAGGGGGACGAAACCATTATTGGACAAACCAGTTTTTCTTCACGTTTTGAGTAATATTGAAGCATACTGCGATACCTTGAATCATACCAAATCGAGCTTGCGGTAGCTTCTGTGAAGTTCATCCAGCCTAATAATACTACATACAAGAGTTTCAACTGAATTGCGACTAGGAATGATTTTGCTCCCTGACCAAACAAAAAATTTCATTAAGTTCTTTCTAGTCCAACTTTTTCTTCAGCCAAAATCCAACGAAAGTCACCATCAGCTAGCCATACAGCCGGAAACCATAGTCCTCTGAATTGTGTGCATAATTTTCCTATAGAAATAGTCAGTCCTAGAATATGATTTTATTTTGTGCAACAGCATGTTGGTTGGACCATAGTACATATATTCCTGGATTTCAAGACCTTTGACTAACTGGGATGATATGTTTGTTTTATCTCTGTCAAAGTGATATACGTATTGTCATCCAGGCTCTGGTGCAACGATCAAATGGGGGTTTCGTAACACGAGTGCGTGACCAATGATGATCAATAAATGAAGCAAAGGAAGAGACTGGAGCTGCTATCTAGTTATTCTACTGACGTTTCTGTAGCTGGAACTCGTTTAGTCTGTCGTTTATGGTTTTCAATCTTGTTTACCTGTTTCGGCGTGTTTAGCGGTACCCCGGTTGTTCTCTGTATACTTAAAGCTACATAGGTATAGATTGTCCCTCTCCTGACCCACAATCCCTCGTCGATATTTGGGTCAGCTTTTAGAATTTAACTGACTATTTTGTATCCCAATTTCTCTGATGTGTCCGGGAACTTTCTGTTTATCTCTCGCAACCAAACCGTATTTTGTTTAAAAGACGTTACAGGTGTGAAAATGGCCGTCCTCAAATCTATGGCGGTGAAGTACTTGGGCGTCGAGCTGATACCACTGCCTAATCTCAGTACGTTAGGTATTTCTCGATCAAAGTAAGCCATGTTCCGTTCCCTTCTCCACGCCTTAGGGTTATTTTTCCTCTTGTGTCCATCCTACCGCGTTGGCTACATCGCCTTGTCTGCCTTACCGGACTAAAATAAAAAGAATTAATCTTGCTTTTCCGATCTCTCAAACTAAGTTCCAAATGTGACGGTTATTCCTGTCTCATTGATTTTACGTCCTTCCCGAACCTGTACTTCACAGGTTGTGATAATTTTTCGCCAAAACCCCGTCTTATCAAGACCATCCTTCAAATTTTGACTCTTCGAAGGCTCTGTCGATCTCAGATGCAAGTTTGATTTTTTTATCACTGGTTTTGACCCACCTATTCGTTAAGCATAGTCTTTCCCAGGAAAAATCTTAACACAGATTTTTTGTAATTTTCTGCCCACAAATCTAGTACATGCTTCATCTGTCCTCTGTCTGAGACACTACATCTGCTGGACTTGTGACCGCTGAAGGTTTGCCTCCAGTGGGTGTGTAGGGCTATTGCTGATTTCGATTGATTGTGAATTGGGTAAAACGGAGCATGCCCCAGTCAAGCGATTAAGCACCAGCAGACTGCACCAGTGTTTCAGCCTTTTTCGTAGCTAATGTTCATGTACGTAGGCTGGAGTCCAGGATGATTCAGTGCAACTGGTTAAAGGTTCTTGACAGGTTGTTTTGGTCTGTACGATATCTGACAGTAGCTTAGCAACGCTCAATTTAGAGGAAAGTAACTGACCTCTAACAACGACCATCAAAGGACATGCGCTCAGCTTTTACATCGTGAGAATGACAGACGAAGCTAGAAATTATGTCTATGGTAACAAACCGCCCACCCGGAGGTATGTTAAGTTAAACGAGACTAGTTTGTTAACAGACACTAGTGTCGACTGTCGGAAAAGCGAACCTCCTATCTGAACCTGATGGACTGTTCGGGAAATATAATTGCAGTCACAAACACCCTATTATTATAGCTGTCCAATGTACGATATTCATGATAATAAATGGTGGTATACTAAAAAAATTAAGGCTAATCGTCTAATAAGCCCTGAATAAATTTTGTTTTTTGCAAATATACTTATGCAAGTAGCTTCTTCTTCATCCAGCCATATGGCATGATATTTTATTTCGTGGCGTTCCCTGAGGTTCCTAATTGTGCACCCATTGAGTTGAACCAACGCAGTCACTTGATCACATCTGGATTCAGAGAGGGTTTTCACCATGCTGAATAGGTAAAGTGGTTCCATTCGAAAGACAATGTCATGTCTAGTTCAGTAAATGCATTTAGCACCAATAAGATGACATTCCATTAGAATGAATGAATAGTTTGCGCACTCCAACGTTAGCACTGTAGTTGTTGTCTGTCACCCTCTCGAATCAAATTTCGATTTCAAGAGTTTCTTCCTGCATTCACACTTCCCTGTTGGCTACGAATTTCTAGATACATAAGCTATTTTTCACGGCGATTTGCGCTCACTCTATAATAACCTAAATGTTTCGTTGCGTATTCCTGACACACCATTTGATAACGAGTTATGTTTGTTTGTAAATACGGATGCCAGTATTATAGCTATATTTCACATCGTTCAGCTTGTTTTTAATGCGCTTCTGTTTAAAAAACGCCATTCCGCCTTGCCATTCTCAGATGCCCCCTGCACAGAAATTCACCCATAATTTTCTCAGCTCCAGAAAGTTGGTTTGCATTTATACGCTGGCAGCATTTTGATAGAATGTAGTTTAACCTCTAAAACTCAGTGGAAGCCACCTTTCTTTGGACTGTTTTGTTCTGTCTCACCGTATCAAGAAAATACTCGACACAAAAGCCCGTATCCATGCCTTACTTCACTGCGCCACAGTTTGAGAGGAAGAACCTTTGTGACCAATAAGTGCATTCCCATTAACGGTGTACTTGATAGGGGATCACTTAGGTACGTTCTGCATTGAGGAATATGCCGTGCTTCTATCTATTCCAAAAACCGGTGAGATTTTCTTCCTGGTAGAATTCAGTGCACGTCTCAGTCGAGATCACCCGCCATAGCGGAGCGCTTTCGGACTACATGGTGTATGGACTGTGAAAGCAAACGAGGACCGACTTCTTAGACTTTGAGTTATTCACGTGCCAGTCTTCATCACCAGCGGATTCCGGCTCAAACGGTAGCACCTTGCTACTAATTGCCCTCATTTCTTGCCATCATTTACTTGTTTACGGCGTTCTTTCCGGCGAGATGCGAGTGATTTAAGAAGCCAGATCATCAGTTTGTCTAATCAGAGCTTAATATTCGGCCTCGTAAGCCATACTACACCAACTGCGTCAGTGAATTCGTAATATTAACACTGGTAAATGAACATCTTGAGGATCCAAAGGTTGGAGTGACATGCCAGCAGCAACTGATCTCCGCACTGATAGCCTATTGTTCGCCCAGTCAGATGGCAGAAGCATGGCAGAACATGAAGCATGAGGTGGTGATGACTGTAGTCAGCCAGATTGGGTAACCGTTCCAGAGATTTTCCTACTGGTTAATGGCAAAATGCGACAAATAAAATAACCAGTTACTAGGGGAAACAAAGCACTGTTTGACGGTTCGGAGAAAGTGTTTAAACAACAGCAGCAAAAGGATATTCAAAATAACCTGGCTCAACGATTCAATCATATCAAGAACAACTGGACAGACCAAAGAATTGGCTGCCCGGCAGTAGAAAGAAGAATTTTATAACTGTTTGAAGGACATCTATGAGCCAAGCATCCGGCCTTAGCAGGGAGTCAAACAACCTAAGCTCTCCTGGTTGCCGACAAGGGAATGAAACATATGTCATCCATAGGATTTCTGTATAAGGCGCACGCACTGTAACGAGCGAAGCGACCAATGAGCCGCAACCGAACCGCGGTGATAGACTGCCTCAAAGAGAGATTAAACTCTCTCCAGACCCTCCCTAAACTACAGAAAACATATGACAGTCCGAAGGGTTAGACAGCTGCAGAAGACACGTTTGCTACAGAAATACTATAGTTTAGCCAGACTCTGGAGATATTTACTGAGCACGCTTCCACAGAGGCGGGAATTTCCTCCACCTCACCTGGCAACGAAGGAGATTTCAGTAAGCTGAGCTACCCTGGCAAGTGCTCGGCACGAGTGTCACTCAATCACTTGATAGCTGATATGATTGAAGCATCCGTACTCAAAGAACAGTGTGATTTCGTGCTGGTTAGAAAACTAAAATCAACCTATCCGTACAAGCAAAGCAGGGATAAAGCGGTGTCTGAGGTTAAAAGTGTGGAAACCGTCCACATCGGATTGATTGGCACTACCACATGAGCAAACAATGAAAGACTCAACGCGCCTACGAACGATTTGTGGACGTATAGACTCAGGTTGTGTGGACAAATCGCAGCTGCCTCAGTAGTGGAAAGACATTGAACGGTGCTCCGTAGGTAGGTAGATGCTTGGTACAGTGTTTGGAAAGTAGTGTCATATTTAATCACAAGACTCGTATCAGTCATCTGAGGGGCAAGTGCTTTAGTACTCAACTTCCACGATGCGGAATTCGGTCAAAGTGGGTAATGCTCCTTTATTAGGGCATAACTGCCTTGCTGTGTAGCCTGCGTATTCTGCTCCCCAACAACAGAAGACTGTCAACCGTTGACCGTGAACCAGCAGCTTACCACTGAGACGTAGGGGTATCAGATGAGTAGTTGTGAACCACACTTTAAGCGAAGCGAACAGAAAGGTTTCTGAAACTATGTAATGTAGATGAAGATTCGGATAGTTGGCGGCCGGATCTCTTTTGAAAGGAAAGCTGATAAAGATAGATCGGTTGGGTTCTGTTGGTTCTGTTTTGAAAATTACCTCCAGACAGCTTTCTAGGTAACAAGTGAAGTTTAGCTTTACGTTTGCTCTTAGCCAGAATCTTTCTTGTCTATTCAGCAAAAAATAGAAGTAAATTCAGTTTGTTTTTCAGCGGGATAAGGTTGTTGAATTTAATGTATTGCCCTGTTTACGTCGGTTTCCGATCAACCGAACATCACCACCGTCATCACGATCCGGTTGCTCATAGCAGATTTGTGCCAAGGAAGTGGAATCGGTCGTCGTGATAACGGGATAGCACAGATAAAACTAGAGTAAAATATATGCCCTGATCTTATATTACCTGTAATACTTTTGCACCGATTAACCTATTCTGGTAAGGTGGGGAAGCGATGAACTCGGATTCCTCATCCACGAGACATGAACTTTGGACCACTGCCATGAAGTATAAGTGGGTTGACATTACTCTATCTGTACAAACTAAGCAAAACCTAATCATGTGGTCTGAGTGGAAGAAAAAGTTCATGATTAAGGAATTAATTTTCCAGATGACTCGAAAACGACCCCCATGAGTTCCTGTGCTGTGAACCAGACTACACACCAGTTGAGAATCGTCCGTCAGAAGGACTTTAAACGGGAGCAATGCGAATGCTAGTTCAACTCAATCATATACAAAAAGTCGGAAAATGCTCGGTAAGTTTCAAGTATCTGTGGCGATAACCCTACAGGGGAATCTTGAATGGGAGTCAGTCAGTAGGGCAATCAAAGCATCATAAAACTTGTCTCTAGCGGCTTAAGCAGACAAGACGAGCAGAAAACAATCAGCCTCTCATATGTGAGACTCATTCGCGTACGTTTCCAAAGGAAGTGCACAAAGGTGACTATCGTCGAGTATATGGCCAATCAATGGTTCTTTCCCCCAGTGACACAGAATGATGCCGATCTCTGCACATCCTGCCATAGCGATAGCCAGAGTTGTGTGGCCAAAAACGAGTTACGAGCGGTGGTGAAGTCAGCTAAATGTTGTGTCTGGAACTTGAATCCTTGTCAACCAAGCCCAATGTGAGAGTGAGACTAGTTCATTGTGCTGCATGCCTGAGGGTGCGAACATTAAAAGCAGCTGGGTCGACAGGAAGTTAAGGCACAACGGATGACTTTAAGCTGCCTGAGACTGTCGACGCAAGCATACCTGAGGATGTCGTAGTCAAGGCGAACAGCACGAACAGGGTCATCAGTCGTGATAGATGGCCTAAAAGGAGGATACCAATAATGAAATGAGGAGAGAGAAAAGAAATCTGTGCTAAAAAAGAAAGAAGAGTGGCGTCAGTCGTAACCTTTTTTTCTAACCCGCCATGCCATATACAAAAAGTAGGGTTACTTGGCTAATGACACCGCGAAACGGCGGTGACATGACAGCATTTTTAGTTATAGGAATCATTGTTATACATAGGATGAAATACTGCCAGTGTGCTAAACCCATGCAGAAGGTGATTAAAGTTTCCAGCTACAGGCTTTGGCTCCAAACCCTGACCACAAGGCAGCAATGTTCGGCTGGAAATGCCAGTGCATTAAGGAACCAGTCGCCACACGTGTCCCAACAACGAACCGGGAGGACTGGGATGTTGTGTTGGTCACACATCCGAACACCGACTCACTTGTTATGAGGGACTCAGTGAGTGTCCAGCAGACACCCTACAGTATAGCTCAATGGGTTGCAAGGGCACAGAAACCGTCAGACCACTGTATGATCCGGGCTGTTTGTGTTGGACTACACCATTTACCACTCGTGTGCATATGGGACGGATGAAAATAGCATGGATTCCATGCATATTGACGCCAACAATTAAACTGTAAGTACGGTCAAATTGTGTGGAGATTTTACAGCCTTACTGAGTACATTGAAAATACATTTAGGAGTAAGAGAACGACATCATTAGGTTAACCGAGCAGCATGTGATACCTAAACGCTAGAACTACTGACAAAGACTGGTTCATCGCCCGAGCATGACAACCCCCGCGCGTAAGTTAGCACGCCTATTTAAGAGCATTTATTGAAGAAAATTTCAACAACACTCAAAAATATGTTTGCGCTCGACTTTCTGGCACGTGACCAAATAGATGACCGCTAGTGTGGCTGGAAACGTGCACCGGATTCTAATAATTGAGTTTTGGACTGCGCGGCAGACACTGAGTAATTGTTTAATCCATTGTATCTGCTCAGCATTTAGCCCTCCCAGTGTTCAAGCAAGTCGGTGCACTCGGGTGGGTCGTAAATTCTGTCTTGTTTTGACAGCTCCAGTTGGAATTCATTGACTGTGGTCGCAGCACACTACATCACGCATGGTCCAGTTGATGACCAACATTCAAAATGGAGTCATATGACATCCACATACAAACAATCAAACCTAACAGATTAAGATGAGTTATGCACTCCCTGCTCGTGGTGTGGAAAAACTCAACACGATTGTGTGGTCGCTTGTTCTACTAGTTTGGACAGACGGACGTTGAATTGTGGTCAAGTCAGTTAGATTTACACTGGATAATGCAGACAGGTTGGAAGGGACCTTTCAGACAGAGATTTCATGATAATTATGGGGAATGAATGGAAAAGTGAGGTGGAAATAATCAAACCACTACTGATGGTTAAACAAACTAGGTAAATCTTATCATCGAAAATCGCATTGCATCTTACTGTCAGGTAAGAAAAGTAAACGAATCTATAATACTGGCTTAATTTTAGGTACATAGCATTGACAATACATGTTAAGCCTGACTAATTTTCTCCAACTGTGGAAAACAACTTGAGAATAATTTGAGCAAATATTTGGTCGAGCCACAAGAGCTTGAACACACGAGCATCCTCAGTCTTCCTGGAGCCCATCAGTTTTGCAAAAAGAAATTCTAACTATGGTCTTTTGTTTAACGGTTTTGGGATCCTACCATTCAGACCACGGATCCACAGACCAATTTGCATATCTGGTGAATTCCGAAAACGGATCAAGAGTAATGGAAATGAACCTTCTCACCAAGCTAATGACCTTTAAGAATCCAAGCATCTGTTAGTAATGGTTTTTACACAGATCTGCTGTTTTGCTCAGGGACGAGTAATGAAAATTATCGTTGAGACCCATACAAGGTCATAATTCAGAACAAGCAGGGCAGTTAGGGAGGAATACATAGAGGCATGAAGAAGCGTAAATATGACCATGATATATGGACCTCAGTAGCTTCTGCATGATACATGTGGTTTTTGTCTGGACAAAGAGGACCCGTGGTAGTTGTTCTGATCCTCTTAGAAACAACTAAGTGGAATGAATGGTAAACGACGGAAACATCATTTAAGTTATTCGGAAGTGAAAGTATCCATAAGAAAAAGGTAACACGTTCTGACATACCGTTTTCAAACACAGGGGCGCTTCGAGACGTTAGGAGACGGTGACATTTTAGACCCGTGGTAGTTGTTCTGATCCTCTTAGAAACAACTAAGTGGAATGAATGGTAAACGACGGAAACATCATTTAAGTTATTCGGAAGTGAAAGTATCCAGAAGAAAAAGGTAACACGTTCTGACATACCGTTTTCAAACAAGCGTGCAATCTGATCCACACAGGGGCGCTTCGAGACGTTAGGAGACGGATGACATTTTATAACATATTAGAGGTGCTTTGTAAATGAAGAGGTTGAAGTGTAAGTCGTAACAATGCAAAGAGGCAAGATAAAAGGAAGTTCGACAGTGATATGCATGGTTTAGTCATGTAATATTGGAGGGATATTTGGGAATGTGTGGGAACTAAAGAAACAACTGACAGCATTTTCTGGGCTTATGAATGAAGGGGGTTCGGTGAGAACGCTGTATAATTTCTGAGCCTTATACCCAATAAACATGCATTTTAGTAGCAGCCATGCAGGAGTTTTGGACATGGACGGAGTTAGAGAGGCAACAACAAAATATCGTATCTGTTAAAAATGCGTAACAAGCTTTGCTCGGCCACTCGGGAAAGCGGTATTCATACGGCACAGTTTGAAAGCTCCCAAGCCATTCATATGGGCGACTATAGGGGCCA
The DNA here is from genome assembly GCF_000715545.1 of Opisthorchis viverrini. Lineage (NCBI taxonomy): Eukaryota > Metazoa > Platyhelminthes > Trematoda > Opisthorchiida > Opisthorchiidae > Opisthorchis > Opisthorchis viverrini. The sequence continues at coordinate 223,702 of NW_008752089.1, read as the reverse complement.
CTAAATTTAAATGATAAAAATGCAGATTAGTATTCGTCACAGATAGTATATCGGGAGACAGATTGAGTATCACTTTTTTCCAAGTACATGGGAAGGGCGCGAACACCAACATGAATGAGCAATCAGATAACAGTTTCGTTCACCTAACGAGTCCAAGTCTGAACAAAACGCGCCAAGTAAAGTTCATACGACATGCATCACTCCCATAGCGTAATTGTCAGGAGCGAATATTCCAAGCACAGACGCTGTTAGCTGTAAGTTCTCTTATTAGAATGTTATAGGGTAGGGACAATTCTTTAATTCTTCAGTAGTAGTCGATCTAACTACTTTCGACGCGGAGCCTGACTAGGCCAAACTATTGGGAGTATTTCATTCTCCTATGACTCTAATTACTCAATAGACCGAGCACAATTTTGTTTTGCTCTCATTGCCGGTTTTTAGGAAAGTTTACAATAGGTGTGTTTGATTCAATAAAGCTGGTGAAAATGTTTGTCTTCGGTTGCATGTATCTGTTTCCCCAGCAATTTATCCTTCCCTGATTACAAAAACACTTCAACTGATTACATTTTGTGATCAGTCTGAACCTTCTCACCTGAGGTAAGTCTGAGGACGTCTCTCTTGTGACTCACGGGTTGGTTGGCAAACAACTGACATGACCCATTCGGGGTACTTGAGTTGTTGTTTTTCGACCAGGTGACGCGCTTTCACACTGATTAAGTGGTGGCTATCCGAATCATTCAGCTATTTCTATCCAACAAGAACTTGCATAAGTAGCTTGTGTAGTGACCAACGGAAGTTTGTACAAATTTGTGATTCACTTAGTCAGCATCATTTGAGCAAATACGGACTGTAAATATTCATCGGTATAGCTCACCAGAATTTGTCGCACTATGGATTATAGAATGGAGCTGGCCAATTAGATACCCGATTACCTGACGAAGGCTTCATCTTCATTTTAGGTCGAAATTTAGCATTGAAACATATGGTAAATCGGCACTAAACTGGCTTATTAGATGTGCTTTAGCAATAAGTGCTGTGAGTTTATCGGTTGCGCATTCCAACGAAATGGTACAAAGAAGTGGTGGGCTAAACTGCACTAATATACCTAGTGCAATTAATGTATTCCAGAGGTTAGAAACATTCAAAATTTTTACTCAAGGGTGGCAGTAACATATACCTAGGAAGCGAAACTAATTTCGCGAAAATCGACATCATCAAACGACATGATGTGATCAGAGGGATACTGAAGCGAGGACATGTAGTAGTAGTGGTGTAGGTGCAAACCATCCTACATAGATGTTGGCTGGATGGTAATATGTCCACTTGATATTATGTAGCCTGGAGGGGACAACTGAATGTCAAAAATGTACGGTAAATAAAAAAATTGGGAAAGCATTGTTAGAATCGGCACCAAAGGAAACGAAAATATAACTAAATTGTATGCAATAAGAAAATACACATAAAATACACATCTTCATCGGAACTGTGATATTAAAGAAGAAAATATGTGTCGAAATTCGGTGGTTGAATTGCAGAAAATATGACCAGTCAAATTCGAGTGTTAGAAGGTGGTTTTCTGGGGAAAACATTCGCCTTCGTGACGTGCAGGAGAGGCGGAGTATGCCTACTAGGGAGTTTCGATGGAGAAACTTTGTGATTTGGGCACCCTATGAACCCACCGTACAAAACCCTGAACACAAAAGGTTTGGAAGTTTGCTAAGTTTCCTTTTTGGGTGTTCGTACGTAAGTTCATGAAGGTTAACACTGATGGATCAACGTTCATCGGAGTGACTGAAAGGAAGAAGTTTCAGCTGCAAAAAGTTGTTTGATGCGCTTGCTCCTTCAAAAGTCCTCAATCGGTCAGTGAGATTACCAAGGCCTGGAGGTTCGGGAGTTTAGAAAGTTTGCACAGTGTCCGGCCTGCAATACGATGTTGTGAACGGTTGGGACTTAAAAGGCTGTAGCATGTCCCAAGTGCTGGTGCGTTCGTACTGCTGCGATCAATAAATTGAGTGAGACTACAAAGGTGATGGGCATGCGATTAATTTAGCAGTAGTGTTTACATTCAGCTGTTTGTACAATCGGTTAGTGTTGTGTGGCTACCGGGCGCTTTAAAACCCTTCCCACAGATATAAAATATAGAATTGTGTATTCCTTAAACATGAAATCCCGGCGCGCGCGCCGCTTAAACTACATTCAGATTTAAAATATTTTGTAATACTGAGTTGTATTACTAGTGAGATTCTTAACTTTCAGTTTGCAATTGGATTCACATGGTGTTCTACTTCGCTGAACATCGCAGCTGTAGGTTGATTTATTGCAGGTCCAAAATTAGCCGTAATTAAACAGATGTGCATGCAAGAATTTTGGACAGTTTTGCAACCTTGTGATTGCGGTTGAGATTCCGCCCTGCATATGATCTTAATGTGCGCTAAAAACAATACGGCTTTCATAACACCTCGCAACCATCACTAGTAAGCATCTCGGGTATGCCCACGATGAATTTGACACCATTTCATCCGTCTTGCATCCAACAGAGGTAAATCAGGCAACTAATATAAGTTTCAAAATTTAGAAGTCGTCAGTCCATACCGGACCAAATGTTGCGGTCTGAGTGTTTGAAAGAAATCTGTATATTCCGTCCAGTTGTAATGGGAGAACATTACTTATTAGTCACTTTTAGATGAAAAGTACAGTTCGGAGCATTTGATGCTTTTTGGTGATTCATGAGTCGCTCACTCTTCACGCTTCCTAGGAAAGATAAAACAACCGTGAAGGATTCTCAGCGTTGATTAAATTTACCGTCAAAATCAACTTTTAGTTGAAGGTCTAGGCTGTTCCTACCAATATCAAACAATGGCATGGTACACATTTATCTACAAGCAACTCCATTTATAACTAACCAAAGCAGAGGGGCAGTTCTACAGGTTGGATTTCATTGCAATGTGTTCAGCAACAATCTCTTATCATATTGGAAATAGTGGGATGTGTAATCAACAAAAGTGATAAACCGATGGTATGGACCAACTGTGCTCTTGATAGCTGTGATCTTACGCCCTTACAGCTACTGAGTTGGCGGGTCGAACTGGGCTGTTATAAAATGTCTAATGAAGAATTCAGTAAAATTATGATTAAAGCACTAAAAGAGTAACGTGCACAAATAAGAGTCCAAAATGTTCTGACCAAGTGAGCATTTTTTATGAGCTAATTAAAGCAGGTCGTTTTTTTGGTGAAAACCCTGCGCAGTTTCTGGCAAATGAGCTTTAACACTCATTCAAATTACCGTTTGTCGTGACGAGAGGCAAATTTCCGGCGCTGCCTTTTTTACAAGCAACAAAATCCGGCTCTCTAGTAACAGAGCCTTTTCAATTTCTGTAATAATGGGTGAAGCAAAGATCAATGAACAATGTGCAACAAAATAAAGCTATTTCATGAGGATGAACGCTGGGAAGTTTGACAAAATTATTTCTGCGAGTGGCTGCACTACTTCTGGAAAACTTTCGGATCAATTGAAATATAACCTCACTAAAATATTTCTGAGTTTCACACTTGCAACGCTGGTACTGACTGTCAGTACTGACTGACTGCGAGAATATATATATATATATATTCCCAATATTTGACCAATTAAGTAAGGAGATACATCTGGGAGTCCTAATGAATCAAGCCCAAACTGTTCGGTGGGCTTTCCGTCATATCCAGAAGGCACCTCAATTTGTGTTTGAACGGCTTATAGCTCTTCGATGTTGGGTGATCACCCAGTTGTTTGTATTCTATATGGTGCATTGTTTGACTCATTTGGCATCCTCCGACCGGCTGTGAATTAAAATGACGAACAGAACCTCCGGCCCGGCTTGCGTATCTTCGGAGTTGATAAACACTTGATCAAGTTAGATGTCTTGAGGCAGCTGAAAACATTAGATTTTGGCTTCATAGCACAGTTCGGTGCTCCAAAGAACTATATAAGAAAATGGCTAAATTTCTTAACTTCGTTTCATCCACCTGTCCTTCCAAAGCCTACACATTTACTGCGTGACACCGGTCCACGGCATTCAGAATGCTGCTTAAGAGGATGAGCTTGACGTTTTTCAAAGTGCCGTATGGTGCTGCCTTTTCTCCTCAACTATAAATGAAATCATTATCCAATTGCCGTCAGAACAATTTTTGTACTGAATACTCCAGTTCAATGGAAAATTCGCCCTGTAAGTGGAGCTAATTTATACTTCAAAACCAATATGCCCTCTTGAGGTTTTTATCCTAATTGAGATTCATCAGCAGTGCTCAACTATCGGAACTCAGAAAGCCTCGAACCCGGAGAGTAGCTGGAAACTTATCCGTTCGGCCACGAGCAACTGAGGAGCTGAATGATTAAACCACACTAAGACAGTTCGTCTATCTACAGCATAGCTTCACGCATTGGTTCATTTAATGTGTTCTACTGTTCATCCACCACCAATATATGGTTGACAAAAAGATTTGCCATGACAAGAGCCCTTGAAATTTTGACGCACTTTGCAAGTTTTCCCTTTCTTCGACAGCTAGTCATAGATTGTTCTTTTGTGTCACAATATTCCTTAGATTGAACAGCAATTAAGCAACTCTCGAGAAGAATGCGCGCGTTTTGCAAGATGCATCGGTTCGCTGAGTAGAATGGCTCTGGTAGCTAATTGTCGTATCATGGCATAGTCACTTAGGTATTCGTATCTACCTCTTTCGAAACTCTATGAGAAAACCGAATGTCTCCTTCGACTGAGCGTAATATAAATGATCACAGTTGCCTAGAAAATAGCTTTGGTCACTTTCGCCTAAATTCTGACTCCAAAGTGTTGTCCCACTCTTCTTCTACAAGTTTGAGAATCTTGACCAACCCCATTTAGTAAATCATCCGTTAGGGAAAAATAATCACCGGCTTGAGGGCGTTTGTGGGTTGACTGCATTACTGGCTGATATATTTTGGGTCCGTAGTGTTCCCAAATTTCGCCAAAGACCTCAATTCTGTGATGAGTTCTGATCACCGCCACTGCTTGGTGGGCACAATTTGGTCCATTACCAACATTATTAGCCAAAAACTTGTGACTACAAACTCATCTCCGTGGGTATGTTGGCTGTTCATTGATTTTACTTTCCTGAGGAATTGTGCCACGCAGCCCCAAAGATGTCAAACCGTCTATGTCCTTTGGCGAAATGTGCTCTCTGTCGTGTTCCTTACCCGGCAGAGTCCTGAAGTTTCAGATTGCACGTGACCTGAGTTTTCATGATTGGCTCCCACCCAGATGTCCCGAATACTAGTTTAGATTGGCTTGAAGTGTCCTACTTTTATATTTTAACTTTCTGGTCTGTCTCAGGCCGCGAGTGGTGGGGCTTTCTGGAAGTGCCAAAAACTCAGAATATTGACCTAAGCTGTTGTGGGTGATGATCTGACTTAAGGAATAAAGGTGGTACTTTTATCGGTGCTATGCACAGCGGGAATCTTTTAGTTACACTGGTCTTTTGGTTATTGTGGGTACTCTGAATGGGCTAGATAACTTGCACGCAGCCGAATTTAATCCTTCGGAGTTCGGAACACCTTTATTCCGCTTTCTTTGAATGATGACATCACTGCTCCGATAGATATAGAATGCCTGTTGTTACTGGCTGTTTTTATAAGGTTGGCTAGCTGTTCTTTTTTGCCGCTGGCAAATCAACTACGGTTAAATGTGAAGAAACAAGGAAACAAAGACAGAAGATCATCCAATCAGTTAATCAGGTGGAACAAAACCAGGTCACTAAGCAAGAAGTGAACGGATTAATCACAACGCAGGAACAGAACTCTCTAATTGAAGGCATCCAACAAATTAGCCGGATACAAGGAAATAGCATCTCAAAGTCATTCACACTTTAATCAGGCCAATCAAATTAGTTAAAGGCCACCTTGCGATAGGAATTACTCTAAGGGAGGGATTTACCCCCTCAATTACTCACCGAAGATGTCACAAAATTTTGCTCGCCACGCTCGGCGGACAGACCAACGACCAATTAACACATCTGAACTATCTATGTACCTCAACATTGCTAACAAGGATTTCATCACTATATCCGAAATGGTCATTGCGGGAGGCAAAACCGAACAGCACAATATGGTGGT
>NW_008752089.1:207891-214153 GCF_000715545.1 Opisthorchis viverrini | reverse complement strand
GTGAACTGTTTACTGGAAACCTTCTGTTATCATCTGATGTTAGTAAATAGGAGCGTCAGTGTTTAATTTTTGTAGCAGCTTAGATTACCAGGCACTTTGTCGTGAAAATGGACTGGAATTTCTTACGAAGTAACCGCACAGTGGACAGAGCAAGAATTGTCTGTTACTGTTATCGAGCATTGCAAGCTTACTTCTCCATACTCAAAGAAGTTCGGACCGAAAAAGTCTACTAAAATCGTCTACCCGGAAGGCTTCATCATGCGGCCCAGTCACTCACCTCTGAGTGTTTTTAGAAAATATATGCTACATTTCGTAGGCTTTTCGTGTCATCGTCTGTAATGAGTAATTTGCTCTAATTCGTATATTCAAAGCCTTTCCGTACACCCCAAATTTTTAAACTGTGGAAGGATTGCGTGCATCTACCTCCTCGTGTCTCACACAAAAATCACTTCAGTTCGGTTTTCAATTGTCGTCTCCATAAAATTTAGGAGCACCAACTAACAGCTTATTAGATTATTATTAGCAATTACATTGTGGCCAAACATTTCTACACTATTTAATCTAAGTTAGCCATGTAGAAGGGTCATAAAACAATTTCAAGCGCAGATTCAAACGTCAGTAGCGTAAGTAACCTGTATTATCATATATTTTGACCTAATCCATACAAAAAACCAATATATTTCACGAAAGTCCCGATCCGATCGATATATTCCTTTTGCCTTGCACCGCAAATGTCCGCTGTTGAACTGTTATCGTAAGTTGGTTTGGAAAATACGGCTACACGATACGGTGACAACGCAATCGGCTTGAGCAATATATTAAAGCTCATCACAAAACGGGTGTGTGCAAGCCATGTGAATTTCTGTTTTGTTGTTTATGAACTGCAGTCATCGCAGAAAAGTGTACATAATTCGAAATTTATTCTAGGACAGTCAGTATCGACCAATTGCACGTATTCATCATAAACAGTTGGGTTATTTGGAAGCAGCGTTACTGTAATTACCCGAAAATGAACCGACGTTCAACTCTTAGTGCGCAAGTTGATTATAGCATTCTACTGGCCAGTCGAAGATTGACTACACAAAAATACCAAATGACAGGGGCACGAGGCAGAAAAGTCGATCTGTATTGACTTCTAAAATATCCGACCCAACCCAAAACAAACAGTAATCCTGGAGAAGTAAGATTTATTTCTTTGACGGACAGGTACCTTCAGGCTGGTCCGAAGATTGTCAAAGTTTAATATTTGACTGATATTCATAAAGCTGCCAGGAATAATTTTGTCATTTTCGCAGCTGCACACATCAAAACTCAGGGTGGCACAATGTACTAAAGTAGGCGTATGCGTATTGGAAAAGTTAAAGCTACTCGAAGCTGCTTCTCCACCTTCGCACTTTTATCAATGAGAGTGATATTCTTCTTTAGAAAAAGTAATCATGACTGCGTATGGTAGTCCTACTGCAGCCTAGAGAAGCCACAGTATAAACGCATGCACACATCATTGTAAGGGCTGGTGATAGCTACTGTGAATAAACAGTAGCGGGCTTGTGTGGCATACTGTAGACTAGTACGCTGCGTCTTTCCTGAAAAATGGACACTTAGATGGGTCCATTGGAATCTCTTTGACCTTAGATTATTGTTATATTTCCCCTAAGTTATCTTGAAGCTACGCTTTTTGGTTGAACAAATTAGTGCATCTCAATCTAAATACACATGAGGTGATAGCTATGCAATCGGGTCTTTCTTCAAGTCTGCCCAGACGCGTTTTTCTGCACCAAGACTCACGGTTTAAAATTCTGCGTTGTCTGGCATCAAAAGGAGACTTGGAATCTGGCTTACAATACATTTGAGACAACGTCGCGAGTGCTTTAGTTCATGTATATGCTAGTGACTGACACCGTATGTTTTACTGTGTTGTAAGTGAAGCTTTTCATATTTTTCCGTCTGAAGTTAACCCCACCTGGAACAAACTGATAACTTTATTGTTGACAATGTAAAATTGGCTCTACCCTCTGATTTATAATAAGGCAGTAAACTTGGAAATCTTCACACAAAAAGTTGTTCAGCAAAGGAAGTATTCAGTAATTAAGGGCGAATGGCATTGTATCGTTTTTCAGTTAATGGAACTGATGACCAGTCGACTATATCTGGATTGTTGAAGTTTTTGATTACTGGAGCAGTCACAAGGAATCAAGTTACTGTGATCATACCATAGTCATAAGGTAAACGAACGTATGCTAAGGCCTGCTAACAGAAACTGGCACTGTGGTGAAACGGAAGAAGGAACGGAAACCTAGTAGGCGTTTGATAGCAAAGCGTGGCTTCGGAACTTCAGGTACCGACACAAGAAGCTTTTTCACCAATGAACTATGTAGGCGAACAAAATGACGCTATTCCACAATATCACATGCTTGAAAGCTATTGCAGAGAGGAAGAGTTTATATCTCAGATCGTGTGCTGATTTTAGATGTGGCGCAGTCCAGTTAATTTCAAGAGCATTATAATGCTCCTGATATCCTTCAATAAGAAAAAAATTTGATTGGCAAAACCTATGAATTTCGTAATATGTCTCGATGTCAAGCAGAACTCATAAAGAGAGTAACTGATCCTCTTGGCCCCTCTTGAGATTCGATTCTCTTTTGGATGTGTATACTCTTCGTCCAAAATAATTATACCTTATTATCGCACGATGTAAAAAATCCCGGTTGCATTAGGATTTTGATCTTACGCACTAGTTGATTTTCTTTGGCACAGTTTGTGCCTTACCACATCCAGAGCTAATTTAGCAAATTAGAGGGACACTCAATGGTCGTATTTCATACATTAACTGAGAACCACCAAGTTAAATTTGGTGGCGGCCATATAGGCTGGCAAGTCTCGACAGTCATACATGAAGATACTGTGCTGGATCAGTGGGAAGACGACATTGTGCGTTTAGTGATGGTGTAATCAGCCATTCGGTCTGGGGTAAATTACCGTACGGAGGAGGGTCAGGCAGGATGCTCTGCACGTCACCTGGAAACCCAAACCAAAGGCACGCACAAAACGCAACACTCACACTCATATGCAGGTTTTCGTGCTTGCATGACTTTCACGCCAGACATCCGCGAACTGAGGGCACACCGATTAGTTTTTGGCTTACTGCATTCATGATTTCCTGACAGAAGACATTTATTGCTTAAAGGAAGGCTGGGTTCGGTTTGAAAGTCGAGCAGCCTTTCGTTGTATTCCTAATACATGTCACTACTTTTAATATCATAATGAAACCATCAATGATCACAAGATGTTTTGGCAGTTTGTAACATAGTGGACAGCATTTCACGGTATTTATGAGACGTTCTTGTTTGTCCTTCGGGTTGAAATATGTACTAACTGAAGTCCCAGTTTGCTTTGGCAAGTAATACTGTAGTTTTTTCTGTGTAGGAAGTTAAGGTATTTCCACTGTCACATTTGCGACGCGGCATTTAACAAAACGAACTTTACTCAACTCCACATACACTAAGTGTCACGTAAACTCAATATGTGTATTTGAATACTGGGGTTGCGCCGTCAGTAGCCCGCATTTAATTTACCGTCTCTTCCACCAAATTCTAAATCTTTTGATCACCAAAGTCAACAAGTGTTTCAGGAACACTTTTCTATAATCAGTTTCCTAGAAAAGGGGTATTATCAAGGACGTTTTAGCCCAAGATTTTCATAATAATCTGAGATAAATCTAAACTTGTTCTGAACAGTTTATCGGGTTTTTGCGCATAAGTCTAGGCTGGACGCTTGACGTTGATATGTGACCCTTGAGAGACGGGTTTTCCAGCTTTTTGAGATGCTTAGGTTCCCGGTGTGTCTTAAAGGGTGGTGGAGAAATGTGGCTTTCTACGGGAATTTAGCGAAAAGTGCTCGCTTTAACACTTATTTAAGGACTACTGTTGTTTGCCCCAAATGTCACCATAGGATCATAACCCGAGCATATGTTCAAATTGCCTGTGGCTATACCTTCTATTTCACTGTCTGCCTCCCACTCAGAGTCAAAAGACAGATGGTGGTATGTGCAGAAAATGAATGTGAAGGTGGTAAACAAAACACGTTACCTTTTGTCGTGAATGAGAAAAACGTACTGACTTTGAGGGAGCAAGCTCGCCAAATGTTACCTTTAGACTGTAACAGTCCACCGAACGAAACTCTGAAAGCTACCGACATCATATTTGAAAGGCAACTCCACAGGCTAATTCCTTGCAATGCCTATAGACAGCAGTTTAGTAATTTCAAAATCCGTAACGGGTTTTGGAGCTGTTAAAACGCCTTGATCTGTATTTTAACAATGTTCACACATTTTCAGCGTCAGCTTTTACAAAAATATCAGTTCCTGTTACCGAAGTTACACACTCAAGGTTTGTTCTCCAAAGCATAGCCACGTATAATAACTATAAAGAGATGATTATTCTAGACGGCCGCACCAACTTCAATTAAGTAGTTACCTTTAGCACAACGAAGGTGATGGCGCAAGACCGAATTGCAAAGATCCAAGCCTTTTTCCGCAAGCTATCTACTTATAGGCATTTAAGAGCAAAGGCTCGCGATTTGAACAGGTCAGTAGATAAATGCTGAATATTCTGGTAAGCTTGTGTCACTCAAGAACCAGATTCGCTAAGTTGTTCGCGCATGACTTATTCATGATCTTCATGGCTTTGTGTGACTGTCTATTGCAACACCAGGTATCATTATCAACGCGATTTTGAAGTTCGCTACTTGTATTCGGTTTCCAACTGACGTCGTAGTAATTCAAACGCTCTCTGTTTCAGACAAAACACAGTCTGGCTCCAAGTCTAAATGATTCTCTACGTCAAAAACATCTTTTGTCCCTTGCAATGCCATTATCCGGTCACAGATTAATAGACATACCAAACACACAAGTACTTATGGAGTGTTGGATTTTTGGGTGTGCTCACTGCGTCAAGCATAATCTCAACTGGATATCTTAAGTGGTTGCCCATTTTGTGTTTTAGGTGACCCTGTTCATACATATAGAGGATAGAATGAAACACAGTTTCAAGGAGACGATTGAAGTTTCCCAACCATTACAGCCAGCATCGTCATTAGATTAATAAAACGGGTCGCAATGTTTTTGTCATTTTGCCGCTTCCTGATTTCTAGGGTTTATAAGACAAGTGAATGATACCTGAAAGAGCAGGCTTCTTGTATTGACCTAGTTCAGTTGAAGTGCCCGTCTCTCTAGGTTCCTTAATACTTTATTAAAAAGCACCAGTATTTTCTCCAGCAGACAAATAAATTATTCATCTCCTTAGAGGCAGCGTCATACCTAGTTTTCGTTACTGTTAACCGCAATTCAAATTTTATTGTGGTCTTCAAACCCATAGTTGTCTCACACTTAAAGATATATCAGTGGTCTTCAGATCCTATTGGGCGCTTTAGGGTAGTTGATGTTCCAGGCAGCCTGTCAAAAGAATGCCAAAATAGACTGACCACTATTACTGGGTCACTAGTAGAATATTTAGTGGATCTGTCAGCTTCTTGTTGGAACACATTACTCCTAAATTTAGTGAAAATTATCCAACAGACCTCAACCGATTCCACCCTTCTTGGAGCTCTTCAAGCAATCACAATCTCCGAGTCTCTGAATTTATTTTTTGCTTGAACACCAAACTGCACGCAATCGGGATGACTTGGTCAGCTTTTATTGAAAGTTTGACGGTTACCCTACAGTTGGTTTTTCATTGCGCAAAGCATAGACCATGTCCCTTTTTAATAATGTGCAGCTACGCCATCAATTTAGATGGATTTAGATACGTTAATTGTCCGAGTTGCGAGCTTCTGCTAGGTATGGACAAAAATTGTACAAGGAAATGTAACGCCTCATGCTTTTTCGGATAACAGGAAAACTCAGTATTCGTCGCTAGTCACTGTCCACTCAACCCACTAAAAAACGCCAGCAAAATCTTGTTAAAATGTTTACGCCAGCTGGCGCCAATGCTCACTTCATGGGCACTCAAGTAAAACTCAGGCGCCCACTTTCTTTCCGGCGTCAAATAGAAGAACCAATTCATCTACTTTTATCTAGACCATAAGGAAGTCCAAAAACCTTCATTTTGAAACTTAGTTAAAAGGCGCGTATTCATTCGACATTTATTTCGAGATGAGCTTCACCAAAGGCATCCTTCTAATTCACTTGAAGTGTGCAAAAGTGCTGTGTTTGGGGGTGTAAACAACACTATATGAGTTGATATAAACTACTGCTGGATTCTTTATT